>NW_015386232.1:165776-178156 GCF_001527695.2 Protobothrops mucrosquamatus
GATGGATCGAAGAAATAATAGACCAACCCGTAGACTGGAAACCAGAGATCTTTTTGCTGGGTATTTTAAACAGAAAATATAGTAAAGAAATACGGTACTTAATTCTACATATAACAACGGCAGCAAGAATAGCATACGCACAGTTCTGGAAAAATGAGAATATACCATCAGAGGAAGAAGTGATAAGAAAAATCCTGGATTGTGCTGAGATGGACAAATTAACAAAAGAGATAAAAGAAAAGGAAGACACAGAATACTATCTAATATGGAACAAGTGGTATGACTGGTTGGAGACTAGAAATAATAGAGAATAAATGTAGAAAGGTCAAAAGTGGAAAATGTGTATAATAATGTATGAAGGAAGAAAAATGCAAATAAGAAACAACGGGGCAACAAGGACAAATATTCTAAAGAAGAATAAGGGGGGAAATGTAAATAATAGAAGATTACTGTTACGAAATCGCTGTTAAAAAAGGGAGAAGTATATACTGTGTGTGTATGTGTATTATGTTTTGTTTTGTTGGTTTAAAAAAAAACTGCTTGGGGGAGGCGAGGGCATTTGGTCAGGTGCGGCAACCTTACCCTGCACGGCTTTGGCAGGTGTCTGGCGGGGAGGGAAGCAACTAGTCCGCCACCATGCTAGCACCGCTGCGTTGCTTCTCTATCCCATGCACAGGCCCCACCACACCTCCGCGCTCTCGCAGCCTACCAGTGCTGGTACCGGCAAAAAGTAAGCCTTCCCCGAAAGTAAAACACTATGCTTACTTCAGAGCCCAAAAGAAAGTAAGACAGTGTCTTACTTTTGGGGAAACACGGTACATTTTAGTACCCAAAATTTGATTACTGGAACTATAATGTAGATACGGATTTCATAGGGTTTTTTTGCCATGTAGTTCCTTTGTTAAGGAACTATTTGTTTCATTAACCTAAGGGGAAAAAACTTGTTAAAGGCAATACCTTTCTCCTGAAAGAAAGAAAAAGAAATGTTGTTGCTAGTAAATTGAAAGAATTAAGTAGCTTCAGCTTCAAAAATACCTGGCAATTTAAAACACAAGGACAAAATTTTAATGTGGGAGAAAGAGGATTGCATACAACAAACAGGAAGAATTAATTTTATTATAATATAATGCCAAATTAAGTTTCTTCTTGTTCACATGAAAAATATTTGAATCATCTTCCCTCTTTTAGGGTTCATATTCTGTAGTGCATACTATAGTAAAAATATAGAGAGTTTATACCAAATTAATCAAATTTCAAATTTTATTGTCCATTATCGCCATAAGCAACAACTGGTGACTTGGAGATAGTTTGCCCAAAAGATAGAAGACAGGTGTTGAGAAGATTGATGTAGTTCATAATCCCATAAATTGTTAATGCTTAATTTATCTGTTGATGAAACATTTATGTTTTTATATGTATATTTAATACAGCTGAATTCTAATAAATTATAAAATAATTCCATATTTTATTAATTTGTCTTCTATCTATTCTTTTTTATAGGAATTGGCAAACCAAACCGTTTATGGAAGTAGAAGTAGCAATAAGATTGTTGTACATGTTAGCTGAAGCTCTTCCAGTATCGCATAGTGCTCACTTTACAGGTGATACAAAAGCTAGTGCTCTGCAAGATATGATGCGGACTGTAAGTGTGAATCACAATTGGTGTAATTTTTTACAATTTTTATATTAACAAAATTGACTCAGTCATTTTTCTCTTTTCCTTTTCTCTTTAGTTGGTTACATCAGGTATTAGCACCTACCAGCACACATCAGTAACTCTGGAATTCTTTGAGACTGTGGTCAGATATGAAAAATTTTTCTCTCTGGAACCTCAGCACATTCCAAATGTTTTAGTAAGTTCATACTAGATAGCTATTTGTTTATGCAATTATCAATAATATTATGGTATTTCTTTTATTATATTAAAAAAGTTGAAAAATATTGAACCCCTTTAGTAATCAATTTGCCTCTTTTAGTTTGTTAGAAATTCAACTGGCTAAATTGTTGCCTTTTTAATTGCAGAT
This sequence comes from Protobothrops mucrosquamatus, assembly GCF_001527695.2. NCBI lineage: Eukaryota > Metazoa > Chordata > Lepidosauria > Squamata > Viperidae > Protobothrops > Protobothrops mucrosquamatus. The sequence goes on from NW_015386232.1 coordinate 167,801, forward strand.
AGCATTCTTGGATCATAGAGGTCTTCGCCATACTAATCCAAAAGTACGAAGCAGAATAGCATACCTTTTTTCCAGATTTGTCAAATCCCTCAAGTAAGCTTAATGACAATTAAGTCATTTAATAAAAGTGAATATTCTGAATAGAATATGATGGGTTTGGTACATAAAGGAAACTGTTAAATACATTCAGAAGGATGTTTTTCCAGCACAAATAATAGAAGCATATCTTAATTTTTAAGACTGATTTTTACCTCCAAAGACCAAAGTCATTAATTTATAATTTACCCTTCTTTACAACTATAAATTATTCTAAATCTATACATACTATAGTGGTATAATTCTAAATCATGGTTTTCTTATCTCCACATTAATGAAACTCTAATGTGATATGATGATCAATTCATTCAGTAAATACTGGGTCTCTTTTGCTCTGCCATTGGATTATAAGATAGGATTGCATAATTGGTACTGTAATTTCTAACTGAGAAACTTTAATATAGAGGTATTGTTGAATTTTAATATTGGAGCTATTTAACATATTTATGTGTATAATGTGGTTTACATTCTTATGCTTTAGTAAACAAATGAATCCTTTTATTGAAGATGTATTGAACAGAATACAAGACCTGCTAGAGCTTTTGCCACCTGTAAGTTTTTTATATAATATTTTATTAGTTTTCTAATTTTATAATTAAGTATTTAAAAAGCAATGTGGTGACTGGGTTAATCAATAGTTTAATAACATACATAAATCTTTAGTATAAATCTCAAGTTACAATATCAGATATTTCCTCTCTTTTCCCCTTAATATCTACTATCTCATATTAGGCTAATACAGTAAAACATCTTTGTTACATTTATCAATAATTTATCAATAATTTATCAATAATTTTTAGCTTATACATATCTTAATTGTGTTGGCATTCAATCCTTAAATATAATCAATGTCCTGTTATTGCTTTTTCCCCAAGCTTTAATTTCCATCAATATTCAAATTCACATTTGGTATTTATAATTTCCAAGCTTTAGGTAACCAAAGTTTCCCTTATCTCAACTTCTTCCTTTTTCCCTTTTCATAGCAAAATCTAATATTCTAAATACACATCTTATCTATTTAAATATAGTCTTATTCTGTTTTCTAAAATTTATCTATTTTCCACCCTATTAATTAATAATACAGTATCCCTTCTAATAATTCAAAACCATTATATGTATTGTCTGGGTTAACCAATAAATCAGTAATATACATAATTTTTTTAGGTCTAATTTTTAAAAGCTCAAATACTCCCTCTCTTTTTCTGGTAATATCTATTATCTCATATTGGGCAAACAGAATTCTAATTTTCAACTGATTTCCAAATATTTTTGGAATAGGTGACCAAAATTTCCCTTATCTCAATTTCTCCCTTTTTCTCTTTTCATACCAAAGTCTATTAGTCTTGTTATAAACCTTACCTTTTCAATTATAATTTTACTTTATTTTCTAAAAATTATCTATTTTCCACCATATTTAACCCTCTAGTTAGTAATATGAAATCCCCTCTAATAAATCAAAACCCTTATTTTCTTCAGCCTTACTCTGGCTTTCTTGCTTTGCCAACTAACCTTCCAAGTCAGTGCTTTTGAATCATCAAATAGTTCTCCCTCTGTTATTATATATATTATTTGGAATAAGAAAGACCATTTGGTTGCATTTTTTTGGAAGAACTAGTCCATTTGTATTCATTAGATTGCCTCCCTATTACTCCAATTTCCCACAATTGTCCTGATAGGTTTATCTTCCATTCAATCTGTTCTTCTTCCTTTTCCTCAAATTTCTTCTGATTTTTGTAAAAAGTCTTTTCCATTTTCAGTGTTGTCACTCCATTTTCTGAATTTTCCGTTGGCTAGATCTGTTGGTCAGTTGAGTCCTCTGTCTTAGTGTTTAGTTGTTCCACTTCTCCCGTTATTTTCTGCATTGTTAGTTCTTTGATTGTAGTCAAGATCTGGGATTGTATATTTAAGCTGGCATCTTGTTCCTTTATGTTGCATCTTATTTTGTCACAAGCTGAAAGATTGGTTTAGTGTATTGGTTTCAATATGGAAAGGATTTTTTCTTGATCTTCATCCATATTCTCTTGATAGTATGTTAAGTTGAAAACTTTAGAATCAAACATTAAAAGTAGTATTTTTGTTTTTTATAACACATGAAATAGATCTTTATGGAAGATCTATTTCATGTGTTATAGGTGGGCTTTATAGTAGACATTGTTTGTCAAGTAAGAGTTTATAGTCCAAGGTATTCCATCATCTTGTATAATAACATATGCTTCTCATGTAAAGAAATAGGAAAGCAATTCCCCACATATAGCTCTGAAAGACAGTAAAAGTTTACATTCATAGTTCAAACAGGCCAGATATGCCGCCCACAAGTTCCTTCTTTGCAGCTGAGTTTTTCACAGGTGGTAGCTGTCAAGGTCAGAGAAGTTTTTTCTGGAGTCTGGGCTTCAAGCCAAGTCTCTTTTAGGCAATAACAAGTTGTAATACCATACTTCGCCTCAAGATGTCACCGGTGCTGTTTAAAGCTTTTTAAGTCCAAAGTTTTTATGATAGTTTTTCAGGTCTTATTTTTTTTTTTAGATAAAAACAAACGTCTCCAGAAAGAATAGGAGCACTTTAGTTTCAAAAGCATATATATCCATTTAGATTAAAATTGTTCTTATAGTTGCTCTGTTTCCCCTGGGTAGTTAGTCGCCGCCTTTCTCAGAGGGTGGGGTAGAAATTCCCTTCCCTCTCTCCTCACAGGGGAAAAAATACTTTGGGCAGCTTTTACAGGGAAAAAATACTTAAAGTCTTAAAGAGAAGATCAGATCTCACCCAGTTTCATCTGCGTTGCTTTAAAGGTGCTTGGTGGTGATTTTGACTTCGGCTTTCAGTAGCTTAGTGACGAGCCATATTGCTATGGCCGGTCTTTCCCCTGCCGGTTTGGAGGGCTTCCCCGGATCAAATAGAAGGGCTGCCGCCCTCCCACGATCAAGCGGGTGTCCTCTCCTTGCTCGTCGCCCCTACAGGGTGACTTTCAACCCTTTCCATGGTCCCCCAGTGGGACGAATTCGGACGCGAAAGACCGAGCTCAGACTTGTGGACTGCTGAACGAGGGAGAGTTTAGTTTACTGAATTTCCACTTAAATATTGGAGATAGTTAATGGAATTTATATATTTATAATGGATCTTTTCTTTGAAAACTCAAGGTGGCAAACATGGAGATCTCCCCTTGTATTATCTCCATAATACAACCTATTGGTCTTGTAATCATCTGATGAGCTCTGTAAATAAGAATGGACTTGAAACTGGATCTCTCTACCTCAAGCCCATCACTTTAATCTCTGTTCCATATTGGTTTCTAATATATACATATATTTGATTTATATGTTCATCAAGTAAGAACATTATCTCAAATTAGCCACATATAATATGTTTGGTTTGTATTGAGAGAGACTAAAACTGGTCTCAGTTTTACAGGATTATAGCCACAATCCATAGTATATCAATAAAGTATTGAAATGTAATATTTATATAATAAAGTTACTGTAATTAGAATATGCAGTTATAAGGGAGCATTTTCAAATAAATCATGGCTACACTAGTTAACAATAATCATACAGCATTGGGTGCAAGATGTTATAGGGTGTTCTGTGCAATTTAGATTGATTTGGGGTTTTTGTTATAAAACTTGGGGAGACTGTAGAACTCAGCAAGCAGAATAATTAGAAAATTATTCTAATTCTAGGAAAAAATATTTAATGTTGAATACTCTTCTCTTTTTCTGGGTTCTAGGAGAATGGTTACCAGGCTTTATTAAGCAGTGATGATCAACTTTTTATTTATGAGACTGCAGGAGTATTGATTGTGAACAGTGAATACTCTACAGAACGCAAGCAGGCTTTAATGAGGAACCTTTTGACTCCTCTAATGGAGAGATTCAAAGTGCTGCTAGAAAAGCTTGTGATGGCACAAGATGAAGACAGACAGATGGCATTAGCTGATTGCCTACATCATGCAGTAGGCTTTGCAAGGTGGGATTTGTGTAGCCTATTTGAATTATATTTAAAAGTAGTGTAGTTGTCAGCATAAAAATAGCAGGTTAGAACTAAACTTGTTTTTACATTGTTAGTTATTACTTCAGCTCTTCCCTTCAAGGTGTTCTACCTCCACTTAGCTTGGACAACCTCTGCAGAAAGATATTATGATAGATCTAGTGAAAGCCACTGAGTAGTCCAGAAGAATCAAGAAGGCTACTGTCCTCCTTCAGTCTTCTGATAAAAATCAACAATTGGGGTTAACAAGGCTATGCCCAAACCCAGCTGAAATGGAACTAGGAAATCTATTTCTTCCAGAAGTTTCTAGATCTAAACAGCTATCACATACTTACACCTCTTGTGCAAGAAGAGTATGTTGGCTATAGTTATAATGATAAAATAAGGCAATAATTGTTCAGATCTTCTGCATCCAATGATATTTTAGTACCTCTTGTTCAGAGAAATTTATATTCTCCTGGACCAAGCTGAGTATCTCTTTGCTACTGTATGAAATAAAACATTGGTGTAAAGAAGAAGAGAATCCAACTTATTTCAAATTATTCATCCTAGGAAGCTATTTTATATGGCATACCAAAACCATAGTGTAATGTATCTTTTTTTATTTGCATAGTCGTACTAGCAAAGCTTTCAGCAATAAGCAGACAGTTAAACAATGCGGATGCTCAGAAGTGTATCTGGACTGCTTACAAACATTTCTACCAGCTCTCAGCTGCCCCTTGCAGAAGGAAGTTCTTAGAAGTGGTGTACGCACCTTTCTTCACCGAATGATTATTTGTTTAGAGGAAGAAGTTCTCCCATTCATTCCTTCAGCCTCTGAACATATGCTCAAGGATTGTGAAGCAAAAGATCTTCAAGAATTTATTCCCCTCATAAACCAGATCACAGCAAAGTTTAAGGTAAGAGTCTATCTTAAATGTCTCAGTCTTTTTATATCTACTAGTCGTTTCAAATTTAATAAAATAGCTACTCTGAGGAAAATCCATTTTAAAAAATGGCTATTATGTTGGTTGCAGCTAGTTACAAAACATCCATTTCATATACTAATATTAAAGTAATCTTAAAAGAAAAATTGCCAAAACCTAGAATGCAAGGCATATATGGCACCTGACCTTCATATATTATCAAAATACAAAACTTCTATTCTGAATCCACCATTTGTTGCTGTTGAGACTAAATGAGAAACAAATAGTAAGTTCATGAGAATCTAGCAACGCCTCCACATTGGAGACTGAAACCACTTCATGTCATGGACCCCTCAGAAGCTGGTTTGGAGGAGGAGGAGGAGGAGGAGGAGGAGGAAAAGTTGGAGCGGGGACCATCTGACAGGGAAGGCAGGCTAGAGACTGAGGACGATGCTGTCCTGACCCCCTCAGGAATTGGGGGATGAGGTTGACCAGATGGAGAGCTGCCTGCCTGCACAGACCCAGGAGGATGGCTGCTGACTGGCAGTAGTGCTGATAAGCATCCAATTTCCTCTGACAGGAACAGCTACCTGCTTCACTCCCAAGGGCCAGGAGAGTGGAACGTAGGCAAGCCAGAGAAGGGCTGCAAGGCTACTCGGGAGGAGGTCGCCCATCCCTCCTCACAAGGAACACCTGGAGGGGAGTAGCTGTAGGGAGTTAGTCTTTGCTAGGAACAATTGTTTACTTTGGTTTACACTCCCCTGGCTTTTACTCCTGCCTGTTGCTGTTTGCCTTGCCTTGCTTTGAAGATTGGTTTTCGCATTTTGTTTTGGACCTCGCCCTTTTCTGGTGGCTACATTTTGTCTTTGCTTTACTGGGACTTTGGAACTGCTTCTTTTCTGGGACCTGTTTCTTGTCTGAGGACTGCCCTTGTATTGTGCCTGGACCCTGCCTGGTGGATTGGACTTGGAACTCTGGACCTTGCCTTGTGAGCGTGCTCCTACTCTGTGGACTTTCTTGGTACTATAGGGGCTGTTGTTTGGGGAACTAAGGGTGGCTACCTTCAAGGTAGCATGAGAGTGGAGCCTTACTGGTTGTTGAAGGGTCATTGGTGGGAACTTTGCTTAAGAAAAATAAAGAACTCTTTAAGCCTGCCTTGCATTGACCACCTGGGTCATAACACTTTAAACCATGCTGTTAGTGGTCCAGGGTGCAGACAAACCACATTGTTTCCAGCTTAGCCTGGTTATAATAATAAAATGTTAATGCACAAATAGGAAATGATTAAGGAATACAAAGTTAATACAAGCCATGAACTTACAGCTGAACTTAATTTTATGGAGCAGTTACAGACTGTTTTTATAACTTTTTCCATTTTTATTATTGTATTATGTATTTATTCATCATAAACTTAATTAGCGATATTTTTCATATCTATAGACCCAGGTCTCTCCATTTCTTCAGCAAATGTTTATGCCATTACTGCATGCTATTTTTGAAGTCTTGCACCAGCCTGCTGAAGATAACGACCAATCTGCTGCTTTAGAAAAGCAAATGTTGCGAAGAAGTTACTTTGCTTTTCTACAAACAGTCACTGGCAGTGGAATGAGTGAAGTCATAGCAAATCAGGGTAAGATAAAAGTCTGTTTTCAAACTTTAATCATAATAAAATTAGAAAACTAGGGATGGGGAATGCCCTACTCATCAATTTTCTTTGTTAGGAGGCACATTTTGCGAATGGCAGTTTCCTCAAAATAAATATATTTACATTTATGGCCTTTTGTATTGCTAGTGCAAAATACTTTTTTTTTCTATAAAACATATCTCCTTTTCCAAATAGACTTTAGGGATTGTTATTTTTATGTTTTTAACATGCAGAAAGAAAAGATGAAAAGGTGGTAAAATAATATTTAAAAACTGTGTGTATAAATAGATTTTAAAGGCATACATTTTTAAGAATGCTATTTAACATTGTTGCTATGGAATAATGTTGATCCATTAAGATCAGAAAGCTGGTTTCCAGGCAAAGAGTAGTCCAAAACTGCAAATCTAGAGTGACGTTGTTTCCATCATAAAAGATATACTGTAAAACTCTACATACTTATCACCTACATAATTCTTCATATATTGATAACATTCCAAAGTTGAAGAGGATAATCAAAATTATTTTCATATTTTTAAATTGTATTACTTTTCCCAAAACCATATTAACATATTTTTTTCATGTAACACAGTGGCTAGTCCTGTTATTTTAGTTTTTTATTTCCTCCATATTTTTACACTTGCTACATATGAAGATGACAACCACTCCTTTTTAAACATTCATTGGTGTGTCCAATGAACAAAAATTGCATTGAATTAACGTCATCTTAAAATAATAAAGTAAAAGGTAAAAGAATCCCTGCAGATTTTATTCCACTAGTCTTTGCTAGCTATAGGGAGCGGTGCTCATCTCTGTTTCAAGGCCACTGAGTTAGTGCTGTCCAAAGACATTTTCGTGGTCATATGGCCAGCATGACATCACGGAGCACTGTTACCTTCCAATTGAAGTGGTACCTATTTATCTACTCACATTTGCATGCTTTCGAACTGCTAGGAGGCCAGGAGCTGGGACAAGGATAGGATCTCACCCCATCAAATGGCGCTCAGCATCATAACTGCTGAGTCACCACACCATCCTTAACCACTGAGCCACTGCACTCAGAGACATATTTGATATTCTTTGTACTTTATGACCCATGAATATTTATATAAAAAAGATTTATCTGCAGTTTTCAAACCAGAATTATCCCAAAATGTAAGTTTATTATTTGAATAAGGCTGAAAATTAGGACTTTTAATTCTGGAAGCACAATATGATTAAGATTAAAAGAGAACCAAACCCTGGATGATACAGTGCCATGAATAATTCAGAACAGGATTGAACTGAACTATTTAATAAGATAGTTCTTAAATTTATTTTTGTATGTTCCTTGAAGGAGGGCCATTTTGCATCCATTTATATGTAGAAAACATCTGTCTTTGTAAATAACTTTTTATGATTCAGAAGAATTAATTATGTATTACTAAATTCTACTGACTCTTGTTTCTAGGTGCAGACAATGTGGAGCATGTGCTGTTCACAATCATCCAAGGAGCAGTTGACTATCCTGATCCTATTGCTCAGAAAACTTGCTTTATCATTCTTTCAAAATTGGTGGAACTTTGGGGTAAGTCTCCATTCATATTTTAATGGTTTAAACTGAATGCAATTTTACTGTGTGCATTCAAATGAGCGTATTTGAAGTACACTGATAGTAGGTTGATATAATAATGCATTATTGCAAGCCTATTTACTAAATAGTGGATGAAGGAATTGATTAGAACACTCATATTTTTTTTAGGAGGCAAAGATGGACTTGTTGGTTTTGCTGACTTTGTCTATAAACATATTGTTCCTGCATGTTTCTTAGCACCTTTGAAACAAACATTTGACTTAGCAGATGCACAGACAGTATTGGTAGGTATTCTATCATATGATTTTATTGAGAAATTGCTGAATGTGTTTATGCTATTTACTGGTGATTTACTTGGAGTTAAATGAAAACTAGGAATCTTGGATAACATTTGTTGCCCAGAAAATATAGTGGTCAATTTTCATAACCTCTGAATTCTGCCCAAATGTAAAAGCTTAAAAAAGTTATCTCAAAGTATTCTAAGTTTCCAGATTTTTTGTGTATGAGTTATATTCACAACTACTTAGTAGCATTAAAATACTGTTTCTATGACACATAGACAGGATTTCTGCTGAATTTCAAACTGCCAGGTTTGGGATTTGGATCTCACCAGGGTTTCTGTATAGACTAAACCCTGCTCAAAAAGTGTTGGGCTTTAAGTTCAAATGATATTGGTGATACATGGAAATTACATTTCCACTCCAAAGCATGGCTTCAAAGACCTAGAAAATCCTTTGTCTGGAAGACTTTATAATAATGGTAGAATTTCCATCTGAATAGATGAAACAGATGGCTGCCATAGAAACACTTAACACACAAGATTGTTAAATAGCTTAGATCTTTTAAAGTTGAACATGTCATTTTTTCACATAATTTGTATTAGTCCCCTAAAACTTAAATTACAAACATTTAAACTGCAATATTCAAACATTTGGACTGAAATCCCTTTGTTTTGTTTTAATAGGCTTTATCAGAATGTGCAGTGACATTAAAAACAATTCATCTCAAAAGGGTAAGGAACCTGAAATTAATATTTTATTTGAAACTTGTCTTACTGAGGAATTTTGGATAACTTATTTTGACAGTTTTTCTCCTTTTTAATTTCCATTTTTGTTCTGGCAATAGCACCATCAGAAATCCAGATAGCAAACTGAAACCTGTGTTTCTCTGAAAATAAGACCTGGCTAGTCTTATATTGTTTTTGCCTCCAAAAGATGCAGCAGGTCTTATTTTCCAGGAATGTCTTACCTTAGGACCACCACAGCCAGGCCTCCCATGCCCTGACACCTGTTGCGCCGCTGCCTGAATTCTTCTGCAGCCACGTGGCCCAACACGATGGGCACAATGAGCCTCGCAGGCTCCTGCCGTGAGCGGCACAATCAGCGGCACAATCAGCGTAATGAGCCATGCGGCCTCCTACAACCGGCGGCAGCAGTGTGATCGGTATGACGAGCCTCATGGCCTCCTGCCACAACTGGCAGCAGTGGCGCAATGCACCATGTGGCATGTGGCCGCAAGCAGCTGCAGAAGAACTCAAGCAGCAGCGCAACAGGTGTTGGTGCCTGGGAGACCTGGCTGCAGCGGTCCTAAAGTAAGTGGGTGCTGGACATGTGGGGCAGCTCCACCCACCCATCCCCACCCTAGCTTGATTTTTATGCTTGCCTCTTGCCCCAAAACTAGGGCTTATTTTTTGGGTAGGCCTTATATTGAGTGCATGTGTAAAAATCAAGCTAGGGCTTATTTTTGGGATAGGTCTTATTTTGGTGAAAACCCGATTGTACTTCCTCAATGTAGCTTAATGAAATAAATTACTCTATTCCAGTGGTTCTCAACCTTTCTAATGCCGCGACCCATAGTACAGTTCCCCATGTTGTGGTGACCCCCAACCACTTATACATCGCCGGGTGCCAGGGGCGTGGCCAAGTGGGTGTGGCCACCATGTGGTGACCCCCAACCATAACATTATTTTCGTTGCTACTTCATAACTGTAATTTTGCTACTGTTATGAATAGTAATGTAAATATCTGATATGCAGGGTGTATTTTCATTGTTACGAATTGAACATAATTAAAGCATAGTGATTAATCACAAAAACAATATAGCAATGCTCGCTGGAGAAGCTTACTCTTCCTTGCTCAAAAATGTTGGGAGGGAGGGAAG
>NW_015386232.1:179402-180579 GCF_001527695.2 Protobothrops mucrosquamatus
GAAGGCATTAGGAAATAAGCACCAAGGTACCTGGTGTCTTGCAAGGGATTCCTGAGTGTTCCGCAATTGTTTTTCCTCTCTCCTCTGCGCGAGAAAAACTTTTGCGGCGTAAATCTGAAATGAGTCCCTGGGGAGGGCTGGGCCTTGCTCTGTGCCTGCGCTCTTCACACGCCTCCTGCAGGGCACATTTGGTAAAGTTTGTGCATGCAGGCTGCTGCCAAGCAGAGGGAGTAGCACAGCTAAGGAAAAGGGTAAAAAAAAAATGGCGGACTGCGTTGTTTGGCGACCCCCGTGAAATGGTCATTCGACCCCAAATGGGGTCGCGACCCACAGGTTGAGAACCACTGCTCTATTCAGTGCCTGCTTGTTTAAGCTTAATTTGCATAATGGCTGATTGCAGAACTAGTGAATTTTCTTTATCATGTCAGAATTGCTGAATGGTACCACATATAATTGCAAGGAGCACTTTTTTGTCAGAATATCTCTTTAGAATTTTTATATTAAAATGGTAAATTTCCAATCTGTCACAATGATTAAAAGTGATTGAAATATCTTTTCATTTGTTTTTATAATCTTCAGTCTTGATTGGCATTATTGTTAATCTGTAATCTTGTCAACATGCTGTAATCAAGTAAAATGGAGCACATTTGAAATAATAAAATATCTAATCACTGTCAAAACACCTATGTGCTTTTTTTCTAGGGGCTTGAATGTATCCAGTATCTGCAACAGGAATATCTTCCTTCATTGCAAGTAGGCCCTGAAATAATACAGGTTAGAGGGGTTTTTTAATCCAGTACATGTGGCCTTGGCAGTAGAAGGGCATATTCTGAAGCTGATTTAGTTTAAAATTTTCTAAGACTTACAGTTTTTCATTCGAGAAGTATCGGCTCAAGTAATTGCAAGAAGGTTATTGGTCTTTGGAACAGTGTATTAATCTGAGTTTTTAAGGAATCAATACTAACTGTCCAAACAGGGGACTTCCGGTTTGAGTTCCTGTGCCGATGGCAGCTATTCTTTTGGCTGCCTGCCCCGAGGACGCGTAAAAGCCGCAGGAGCAGCGTCAAACAGCTGCTCCGCGGCTTGAATCCCCTTCCCCGGGCAAAGGGGAGGGGGGAGAGTTTCCCTGATAGGGGTAGAGCTCCTGAGCTCCCACAGTTTTATAGCTGTGGGGGTG
>NW_015386232.1:183264-191202 GCF_001527695.2 Protobothrops mucrosquamatus
CATTTGGTTTTTGAGTAATTTGTGATTGTTAATGTAGTATATTTTATTAAAATTAAATAATTTGTAATAATGATGTTTAATATGTCAGTTTAGAAGAGAGCTAAAGGATGTTATAGAATTGTTAATTTAAGGATAATATAATTTAAGACAGAATATAATTATTGTATTGTAAACCCTGTGTGTAGCTCTGGGAAGTCGGCGGGAAGGGAGGGGGGTGGGGAAGGGTGGGGTATGAGGGAGGTGGGGAGTTATATTGTTAAAATTTTAAAAATTTTCAATAAAAAAAAAAATACTAACTGTCCAAACAGATAACCAAATTACATGAAAAATTGTAATACATTACTGATCCTGGTTGACCCTGGTTTAGTGCATGAATACCCTAAAATTTGTGAAGTGTTATCTGATTATGATGACTTGAATCCAGATTTTTGCCTTCTGCCTCCTCTCATGGAGCTAATTGGTGCAAATATGGATAGTGTGTTCTTGCCTGCTAGGATTACCAATTAGATTGAGAATTGGTTATATTTTACATCTAGTATTAGAGGTACTGTCATAGCAAGCAGTGGCATCTAATCAATACTGGTTCTTGAAAAAGGTAAGATTGCAACGGATTGGATAATTTTCAAGTATGTATTTTTCTAATTTAGAATTCTTGAATTTTTTTTCATATAGGAATTCTGTCAAGCACTTCAGCAGCCTGATGCTAAAGTTTTTAAAAACTACTTAAAGGTAGGTGAAATTCATGCTTATTTTTTGACTTTCAACAGACTTGAACCCTTGTAAATATGAAAAATAGCATGTGAACTGTATGGTGAATATTTAAGCAATTCAGCTATATTTATTGTCTCTGATACTTTCTCTCTGCCTTTGTTGTCTTTGTATGCATATTGCTCTTGAAAAAGGTGGAACTGATGGTTGAAGTAAAGATGATTATATGAATAAGTGCTTCATGCTATAGATGTACCAATATGGTTCAACCCATTATAATATTTTTTTGTAGAAAGAATGATGAACGTGTCAATACAGAAGATTTCTTGTATCACATGAAGAGGCTTCATATGGTTTAAAAAATGGTCATACAAGCCTCATTACAAGTTACGAGATAGGTCATCCTGGCTGCTCAGATTCACATGTTCAGCAGGGTTAGCAAGAAAGGGTCCCCTGATTATGGCAGATCACAGAACACCTGTATGTGAGCAACTACATATAGATGCTTATTTGTAGACATTTGAATATACAAAATATTTGGGGCTATGTGAGTCTGAGGCTTTCTTACTTTAACTTATGTGAAACTCCGACACAGAATTTCAAAATAATTGTTTATAAAGAAAACTCATTGAAAGATTTTTGACTTACAATTTTTTTTGTTGATATTCGACCATATGAGGGAGCAAATTTTAATAGATTACGGATAGATGAATAATAGAAGTCAGTTTCACTCACTATGTCCTCAACATCTAAACTGGAATTGCTTTCCATCTTGGTTAATAAATCTAAGGAAGAGTTTTATTATATAATTAGACTCTTAAAAGTTATTATTTAAATTGTATCTAACACAGTTAAATGCACATCATGAATATGTTTTACTTTAAAATGGTATTCAAGAAAATTACTGATCATTACCAATTGCAAATTATTCGTTCATATTGCATTATATTAAGTTTAAATCCATAATTAAATGTATGACATTAAAATACTGCAATATTATTTCTTGGAAAAGCATTGCATTTTAAAGTTATATATGAACAACATTAGTTTTTCGTGTTATGAATCAATAGATTGCAATACTATATCCTGCCCAAGTTGGAGGCTCTGTGCCAATCTATTACCTTCCATTACATCGAAGAAATTTGCTGTAGTGTTCCAAATTTGCTTCTGTCAATAATACAATCCCTTTCTATTTGATTTTTTTCAGTTTTTTTAAACTCATGTGATATATTTTCTTAAACAGGTATTCTTTCAAAGAGCAAAACCCTGAGGAATCTACTGGAATTTCTGCCTGTCTCCCTTAATCAGGAAGTCCAGATATTAATTTATAGGCATGCTAACTTCTGTGCCATTCAATTTATTTTTATTTTTTTAGTTTCTCTGTTCATAAATCATATGTGTATTAGCCTTTTTACATATACAGGAAAATTGCCTATATTTTGCTGGCTGATGCACATAAAGGCATAAAGACAACAAGGTGCCTGATTCTTTCAAACAATATGTTGGATAACTATATGTTGCAATTAAAAACGCAAAACTAAAATGCTTTTTTATTTTGAAATTAAACAGTGTATAAATTTCTCCAAATTACATAGAAATTGTTATAAATTGTGTACATTTTAAAATAAATATGTGCATATTAGAAACAAGATTCATTTGTTCATGTATTGTGGAATAAAATAAAACAAACTCTATTTGTAGATAGATCTTTCTTTGAATGGACTAAATACAGGAAAAACCGTTATTAATAGATTGATAAGAAATAGTATGTGGCACTACCTTTTTACACAAACAAATAAACATTATTCAATGAAATTGTTAAACTGTCTTAAAGTATTTTTTATATGTTGGCCATTAAGTCAGCTGTCTGTACTGAATAGAATTGTTGTTTAACTCCTTTTTTCAAAAACTGTATCTGAACAGATTTTTTTATATTTATTTTAGAAGCTCTGTAAACAAATTAATGAAAGACACAATTTATCTTGGGTACATAAAGCTATCTTTACAAGACTCAATAAAGCTTGCTTCTAGTTATGTGTCATTCTTTCTATTTGAGAATTCCAGAATACTTTTCTCCTGGACCCAATCCTTTAGGGAATGATCTAATGAAATGACCCAGAAGGTTGTTAATATTGCCTGAAGGACTAAGACTAGAATCCTTGTTTTTCGTCTTACTCAGTTTCAAAAATGGCCACATTGGACCATTAGACATATTGTAAAATACTAATGCTTATACTAATGCTAAACAGAACAGCTTAATAACTGAGTAAAATCATAAAAAGTACTGTTGGAAGATTTCCTTGGTTCGGGTCTCCAGCTGGGAAGCAGACCTTCAGCTCAGGTGGAAGAAATGATAGGAACGAAGCAAGCTGCCAGAAAGTCAGTTTATTTGTAATTACATAAAAGAATAAAAGAAAAGGGGAGAGAAACGTTTCCAAACGGGCCCTCTGGACCCTTCCCAATGGATCGGGTTTCCAGAAAGACCCCTTCCTGGTTCCAAGTTGTTCATTTTATACATGTCACATCAAAGTAACTCTTTTATCTTCATAGATGTACTTTGAAGCTTATAGTAAAAGTCATCCAGACCTATTCCACCCATCTGCCACTGCTGCCATCCTGTTTATTTATGATTCTCACATAGGGTCCAGAATTAAGGTGTATATTCCGGTGTCCGTAAGATTTTTTAGGCAGGAAATACTAAACATTTGGTCAGGATTAATTATCTTTGCTGATTACCATTTGCTGTCACTTTTATAGGCAGGAAACATAAAACATTCCCATTTCATATATTGGCATTACATTTCTACAATTATTNCCTGTTTATTTATGATTCTCACATAGGGTCCAGAATTAAGGTGTATATTCCGGTGTCCGTAAGATTTTTTAGGCAGGAAATACTAAACATTTGGTCAGGATTAATTATCTTTGCTGATTACCATTTGCTGTCACTTTTATAGGCAGGAAACATAAAACATTCCCATTTCATATATTGGCATTACATTTCTACAATTATTAAAAGAATAACTTGTACTTCCTTCAATTCTATCTGGTTTGTGTTAATTGCCCGGGTTTTCCCTCTCTCCAGAATGTCTCTAATAGCTCAGGGGAGGGGGAGTGAAGAATGCGAGACAGGAAAACTTTGGTCTTTTAGAATTCCGTTTGACTTGTCCTTTAAATGGTTTTTTCCTCTGAGGCGCACCCCCTCCTTCCTGGGTCCATCTACATTTGAGATGGTAGTTTTAAGAGTCTGGGTTTCCTTTGTGATATTTTATTATAAGATTCCTTTTATTTCGAAAAAGGAAATTGTTCACTTGTTTTGGAGTCTCAACTAATTTTAAGATGTTCTCTCTTGGCACCAATTATTAGTCATCTCTCAGTACAATTTCACAATTTATTTCTATATAATTATGTTTTGTGACATTTACAAAAACAGCAAAGTGGCAAGACAGCAACTGAGTTTTAGTGCATTAAAATTTCCACCCCTTTTAGTATGGCACTGCAAATTAAAAAAGACACATTTTTTTCAATCACATTTTCTTGGGAACCTTATGAGGGGTTTACTATAGCTAGTTACCTTATTACATTGATTGCACTAAGTCACTGCACTTTTTAATGTATCTCTATCAACACCTTGGCTCTCAAATACTACACATGGATTGCATTCTGCATGCCTGGCGATGAAATGGAATCATCAGCTCAATATCAATACTCTGCTGCTGGGAATTGGATGATGTACAAATTTAATAAATAACCATACTATTATTAAATCTGTTCCAGCTAAGACTGCAGAAAGGACTTAAGTAAACACGTAATACATCAAGGTCCAGAAAAAATGAAAGTAATATCCTGTGTGAACGCATGCCCAATATATAAACTACACACACAACTGGAGTCAATTTGGCGTAGTGATTAAGGCATTGGCTATAAACCGGCAGACAGGCACAAAGCCATCTAGGTGATTTTGGCTAATCATTTTTTCTCAGCCCTAGGAAGGAGGCAATGCAAATCTCTTCTGAAATGCCAAAACTAGAGTGGCTCGTCAGGGAGTCTTCCGACAGGATTGAACGAAGAAAAAAGTAAACTATTATAAATATGTATAATTGTTTCCTTTGTATGTTTTATGTGATAACGTTTTTGACTAGGAAATTTTCTTGGGAGCAAGTCCTATGTAAAGAAAAACTATTTTAGTAGTAAAATGCATGTTCGTAGATATATACACCCCACACAAACATATTCTGTGTCTGCTTCAATACAAATAAAAGCTGCAAACTTAGGGACATGTGTGCGTCGCAATTCCCACTGTACGCGGGATAGAGCGTGGACAATCCCAACAGCAAGGCTGCAGAGAAGGCGTACACCAAACAGCAGCCCGCTACAGCCTCGGTCTGCTCCGCTCCGCCTCCTACGTAGTCAGGAAGCCGGAAACGAAAGGGAAGCTGGGCGGTGAGCGAGAGCCGGAGTGGGCTTTGGGGCAGGGGAGCAAATCGTTGCCGCGCTCGCCGACCGCGGGGGGGGGGGGACGATTTGGCGAAGGCGTTGTGAAGATAAAGCTGCGCGCCTTTGCTTGGACCGTCTGGACAGCGTGAAGGTAAAGACGAGCAAATGGCCAGGAAACGCGTCGCGGAGTTGAGCCGTCCGTGGCCAGGACTGAATGACAAATCCCTTGGAAGGGAAGGGCATTTGGGGCCAGCTTGGTAGGCCTCAGTTAGGGAAGTCCGGCACTGCGCCTCAGTAGGGGTGGATGAAAGCTTCTCTCAGAAGCAAAATTTCTAAGGCTTTGGAAAAATCGGGGTTCTGCCACTTCCGGGGACTCATATTCTGGAAGCACTGGAAGCTTTCCAAGGAAACAAAATTAACCTCTGAGGAACTGATTCGAGCTTGTGCCTGTCTGTTCTGGGTAATAGGGCTTATTTCTAGGTTTTCGGCAGCTAAAGCGGTTCCGTCGCTTTGTGCCTTGTAGTCTCAAGTCGGTTGGATTAGAGCAGGGGTCTTCAAATTTGGCCCTTTTATGACTTGTGGACTTTAACTCCCAGAATTCCTCGGCCAGCATGTCTGGCTGAGGAATTCTGGGAGTTGAAGTCCACAAGTCATAAAAGGGCCAAGTTTGAAGACCCCTGGATTAGAGTTTCCATCCACCTAGCTTCGGGTTCCTACCTATTGATGGCTTGCCGCAAAGCCTTATTTTTCTTGATTGACTTGGTTGTCCAGAATTGTGATAGGTGATGGGTCTCCTATTCTGACTCTCACGGCATGGTGCTTATTGTAACATGCATAATATAATGAAATCTCCTGCCTGTAAGAAACAGCTTTCATGCTTTTAGCGTTGTAATGGAGGATTTATATTGCCTTATTGCAAGCATGATATTATATAACAAAGATAATTCAGGGGCTCTTTAAGGAAAGAGATGATTAGCATATAAACTTCTACTGGTATATTGTAAATTTAAGCATGTGCTTAAATGTGCAAGTATGTCTGAGAGAAATATCTTCTTGCTTACACTCTTTTACCCTCTCCAGCCTTGTTCTCTATTATATCAGTGTTCCTTCTCACATTCACAATCTTGGGGAAAAGAAGTACTTGACTTATTTCTTCACTACCATGTAGTCCTCACTTAACAAGTCTATTGAGCAATAGGGTCATTAAGCAAAACATCACATTACGCTGTTGAATTTAGTGTTGGTTCCTCTGTGGTCAGTAAGCAAATCATCCAAAGTTGTTAAGCAAGACATCACATGTCCGCAACTTGTGACTTACTGCCAGTAGGTCTATTGACTTTGCCTCTTGGAAGCTTGTTATGAAGCTCACAAATGGTGATTATATGACTACAGAGATGCTGCTGTAGCCATAAATTTGAGGACCATTTGTAAAGCTACTTTTTCAATGCTGCTGTAAGTATAAACTGACACTAAATAGGGCAGTGATGGCGAACCTTTTAGAGACCGAGTGTCCAAAAACTGCCCCAGCCCGCCCGCGCTCTGCTCCTGCCCCGCCCACCTGCAGGGCCACTCACTGCCTCCACGGCCCGCTGCAGCAGATCACCCAGGTGGCCTTGCAATTCCATGACAGCCACGCCCTCCACCCGCACCCCGCAGCATCATCTGCACATGATGGGGCACAAGGGCGGAGTCTTGTCCCTTCTGCCCAGTTGCCATGTCCTTGGCTGCGCTGCTCTGCGTGGGCCGTGCCTGGGGGAGACTCTCCTCTGGGGGGAGCTGCTGGTGAGGAGGGGGCTGTGGGGGGGAAGCGGGGCTGGGGCAGTGGCGCACGTGCCCACAGAGAGAGTTCTGAGTGCCGCCTCTGGCATGCGTGCCATAGGTTCGCCACCACTGAAATAGGGCATTCTTTTCCTAAGAATATGTTTGACCTCCTTCTGAAAATAAAGACTGGTTGACACTAGTGATAACTCTTTAATTTTCTAGAAAAAAATTATCCATTTGTTGTGTAACTTGCCCTTAATACATACAGATTCAGGTTTAACAATAGATTTCATTTTTAGAAGATATGTACACTATATAATCATTTAAATCTGTTTTATAGCTTAATTTATACCAGCATTCAAGTTATTAACTGAAACGACTCTCGTTTGGCTAATCATAGATGGAGAATATGAAGTTTTTGCTATTATTTGCTAGAATATATTTAATAGAAAATATTATTAAAATTAGATATGTCCTTGCTCCCCTAGTGTCAGAATCCAAATATATTCCATCTCTAGTTATCAACTATGAAAACCCGCATTTCTGCCTGCTCTGGATTCTGTCATACGATGAAGGGAAGGGGGTGAACAAAGGGGCTTTATGGCCCTCACTTCCTTCAGCATACTTCAAAGGGACTGGATGTGGATATCACCAAACGGACTAACAATAACAATGAGGGTCATTAGCTTTCATGTAATCCTTTTGGAAGTCTCCTCCTGGCAATGAGGGAAAGGGGGTGAGAATGTAATGCCTGGGGATTGTCGCTGGGAGAAGGGGGTGACGGGGGTGTGGCTAATGGGGGACCCCTTAAAACCTTGAATAGGAGAGCTTGAACCCAAGTCCTGTCTAGAACGCCTGCATCCAGCTTTCTCTTAATAAAGATGCCTGTTGGAAGAAATATTCCAGGAGTTCTGTCTTCTTAAGATGCAAAGTGGGGTGGGTCCTTACATTAGACAGGACTTGCAAAATTAGTCCACCTGGAAGGAAGACCCTTGCCGGGGGACTTTGCAAAAACTACCATGTCAGACAGTG
>NW_015386232.1:191724-236779 GCF_001527695.2 Protobothrops mucrosquamatus
GAATGGTACGTCTTGGCAGAGGAAGCAGAGATCGACATATTGAAGAGGCACCGCCGAGGAAAACAATGGAGCCGCTCACCGCCTGAGCTGACACGCGAACCAGTGAAACCATTGGCCACGGCCAAGAAGCAACCGGGGTGTTTCAAGTGCGGGAAAGAAGGGCACCGAGCTGTAGAATGCCGCTCAAGAGCCACCCAACGCAACCCAAACAGATCACCGGCCAGTAACTCCGGAAAGCCTCCAGCTAAGCCAAAAGAACCTGCCATGAGAATGATGGAAGCTGTGGAATCCCCCACCTCTGCTCAGCAGGGGGAAAGAACCCCAGCCTACACCGCAGGGCCGATGGACACCTCAGATGACAGCTCAGAGGGCGAACCCCTGGTAAGTGGACGCATCGCACCCATCCTCAAGACAGTGACTATATTCATCCCCCCCATGGCCGAAGCCGTGAGGGTGAGAGCATTAATAGACTCTGACTGCACCCGCTGCCTCATTAGCCCGACGCTAGTGGGGAACCTGGGCATTCCGTCGAGGAGACTGGAACAACCCATCTCATTTGGCCAGTTAGATGGGTCCATAGCAGGGGGGGTGCCAGCTACCCTAGCCACTTAACCCATACACCTCTCCCTGGGCAAACATGAGGAGGACATAACGTTTGTGGTGACCCCAGGCATCGAATGCCCAATGATCTTAGGGATGGAATGGTTACAAAAATGGAACCCCTGGATAAATTGGAGGACGGCAGAAATCAAATTCCCGAAGGGGGACCCTATGGACTTAAAATCCCAAGGGGGGCTACCAGAATCAAGAACAGAAAAAGCATCCATGGGAGAGGAAAAGGGACTACCAGAAATACCAGAGGAATACAGAGACCTTGCTGAAGTTTTCAGTGAGGAGAGGGTGGATGAGCTCCCCCCCCACCGACCCACAGACTGTGCCATTGAATTCAAACCTGGGGCAAAACTCCCAAAGCCAAAGGATGGCTTCTAAGTAAATCTATCTGGCACTAGATCAGGAGTCCCAAACTGCCTGCTGCCACCTAGTACCAGGCCATGGCCTGTTTGGAACTGGGCTGCATAAGCAGCAGGTGAACCACAAACTCACACAGCTCCATTTGCATGAGTGGTGGGCGCTCCTGCGGGAAGTTCCATTTGTGCAAGCAGCAAGCACTTGTGCTCCTGTGGGAAGCTCCATTTGTGTGAGCGGTTGGCGCTCACAGTTATCACTTGCATAAATGGAACTGCATGCGCAAGAGAACCATCCCCTCTCCCTCTTCCTGCTGATCCGCAAAGCCAGAAAGATTGGAGATTCTAAAGTAGATGGATTGTAAAGTTAGCAGTTTGTGGTACAGGTAATCCTTGTTTAATGACTGGTCTCAATTTAAGCCAGGAAACAAGAGAAGGGAAAAAGAAATAAAATTAGGATATACCAACAACCATTCATTATTATTTTCTATATTTTACTATCTTTGAATGCCATTCTTGTACTCACCATGTCCAGATGCTGATTTATATATTGCTCTTAGTTTTTTAACTTCTCAGTGTGAGGTTCCCATCAACTCTATCTGGTTCCAATCTTCTCAGTTTTCACTCCTCTCAGCATATTCTTTCATACCTTGTTGTACAATTTTGTTCTCATTCGTTCTCTTGAATGAACTAAACCAGTGGTTCTCAACCTTTTCTTCACAACGGACTCCCTGTAAATATCTACAGTATTGTGGCCACGGACCATGGCCATGGACCACCAAGACTTAAGATTTAAATCATAACATTTCTTTAAGCCTTCGTGGACCCCCATGATGACATCATGACCCTCAGGGGTCTGCGGACCACGGATTGAGAACCACCAGATTAAACCATTTCATATTGCTTGCTTTCTACTGCTTGCTCACTTTTGCATTCAGTCCTCATTCATCAACCCTTATTCTTGATTCCATTTTCTTGCTGTGTAACAGGTATCTCTTCCTACTACATTAAACTTACATCTTTTGCCTGACATGCTCTATTAGTGTTTCTGTAGTGAGAAGTGAGAAGCATGTTTTTATATGCAACTATTTTTGTTCCTTTAAATATTCATGTGTCACAAAAGAACCTAAATTAACAGATACCTTTCTATGAGTGTCTGTATATCTTAAACTTTCTACATCCATTCTACCAAATTCTACCAAAATTCCCTCTAGTTTTACATAATTTATGTTTGCAATCAGCCACTCAGTTTTCATTATCAAAAACAACTGTATTGCAAGTTTAAAGTGGCCTGTAAGTTTGACTGAATAAAGTAAATATGTTAACATTTAATATACTCATTTTCATCTTTAATCCTTTTATCGCATATTCTAATATTTACTGTGTATATTCACTTTTCTCAGCCAACAGCATGGCATTATCAACATACAAAAGTGTATACATCCTTAAGCAACACATGACTTAGGTCATTATAGATCATTTTGTACTTTTATCTATTAATATTAAGCAATTAAGCGGATATCAGATTTCATTGATGAATTTCCTTCTCCTGCTCACTGTTGAATAATTTTCTAACTATTCCATTTCTTATGCATGTTTCCATATTTATACTGCTTTTATATTATTTATTAATAGTGTTACTGATCAGCAGATGCAAATTACTGTATAGCATTGATAATTATTTCTATGTTTGAAAAAAGCATGTTTCTCCATGTTAATTCCATAAAGGTATAAAATTTTGGTAACAGCAGGTGGCAACATCTTGAGAAACTGATCTTGAGAAAGCTATGCAGGTTTAGATCAGGTTAGTATTTGAATGGGAGAAGTTGGTATGGTTGTAAACTATAGTAGATTGGGTAATTCAAGCGACATCCTGAAAAAAAGCAATGACAAAGCAGTATTGTTGCCAAGAAAACATGTCAG
This sequence comes from Protobothrops mucrosquamatus, assembly GCF_001527695.2. Classification (NCBI taxonomy): domain Eukaryota; kingdom Metazoa; phylum Chordata; class Lepidosauria; order Squamata; family Viperidae; genus Protobothrops; species Protobothrops mucrosquamatus. Next base: position 194,613 of record NW_015386232.1, read on the forward strand.
TCAGCAGGAGTCAAGCTTAGTTCAGGGGAATTTTATGATGGCTAAATACTTTAAGTATAAGTGTGTGTTGAGATATACAGTACATAGTCCAAGTGCTTGCTATTTAGAAAATAAGGTATTTATACCCACACAATAAGTTTATGCTTTTTTATTCTTCAGTTTTTAATACAAAAGTAAATACCCTTGCAGCAACTTGTTTAAGTTAGAGTTATTAAGTGTTTGTATTTTTATATGAACAGGAGAAAAGCTATTTCTGATTTCAGTTAAAAATATTTTACAGGAATATTTTCTATAGACCTAAAATAAGAATAGTTCATACATTGTCTTGGAAATATTGGCAACTTAATTCATGAAGTTATGTTTTGTATTTCAATCCTAATAAGATTTCACTATTTGGGAGCAAATATGCAGAGTACATCAAATTATCTGTGGCTTCTATCAGATATCCTGGGACAAGGAGCTACTGCTAATGTTTTCCGTGGACGACACAAGGTTTGTATAAAAATAGAATTCTGCCATCTGAAAAGATTTTTGCCTAGGCTCAACATACAATCTTTTCTTAATTTCTCACATTGAATGGCATTTATCACCTTACTTCAGTGGTGATGAACCTATGGCACGCGTGCCAGAGGCGGCACACAGAGCCGTCCCTATGGTACGCGCGGCATCGTCCCAGAGGGAGGCGGGGCCAAGCTGCTCCCCTCTGCCTCTCCACGTGCGCCAGCGCTCTCGCTCTCTTTCTCTCTGCACTGGGAGTCGGAGCAGCTGCAAGAGCTGGGCGGATCAGGGCTGGATGGTGGAGGCAGCTGCCTCCAGAGCGATTTTGTGGTGCCCCAGCGGCCCGATCTGGGCTCCGGAGGCCTGGAGAAGGCCTCTGCCGCCCGGATCTATGCCTGCAGAATGATTTTGCGCCCCCCCAGCAGTTCTGGGCGGCAGAGGCCTTTTTGCGGCGTCCCAATGGCCCGTTCTGGGCGGCAGAGGCCTTTTTGTGCTCCCCCCACAGCCATTCCGGATGGCAGAGGCCTTTTTGCGGCGTCCCAATGGCTTGTTCCAGGCGGCAGAGGCCTTTTCCAAGCAGCAGCGGCAGCATGATCCATGCGGCAGGTGTGGGGGGGAAGCAGCAGGAGAACGGCGCTCCGCGAGGGTTGGGTTGGACGCACGTGGGGCTGCTGCCTCACTTGCCGTGCTGTGCAGGGGCTGGGCTGGACTGGGCACGGGAGCCTCCATGCTGCTGCTTCCCCTGCAGACATTGGGAGTGCCCACTCCTTGTCCCGGGGCAGCTGCCGCCGTCCCATGCTCTCCAGCCTGTTGCCGGCCAGACGGGTGCGTTGAGCTCGGGCCTCGGGCAGATGGAGGCTGGAGGGGAGCGAGAGCCGCGGCTGCCTGGCTCCTCCACCTGAGGACACGTGCGGGGAGAGGCGCTGCCCGGCTCAGTAAGCTGCGGTTTGCTCTCAGGAGGAGGAGGGTGGGAGGAGGAGGGCTGGCCGGGGATGGGCACAGCGCTGCCCACGGGGGGAATTTGACCAGCCCCAGCCTGGAGGGGGAGAGACGGCAGTGTTGGAAGGGGGTGTAGCTGCCCCCTTCCCCCCCAAGCCATCAGCTGAGCAAGATATCCTCCTGCCCCACCCGCCAGAGACCCCCTGGATCTCCTCCAACCCTGCCCGGCCCCCACAGGCATCCCTCCCCAGAAGCAACATCGAGCTGGCCACGCCCACCCTGGCCACACCCACCCAATCTGCCATGACCACCATAGCCACACCCACCCAGCGGGCCACGCCCACCCGGTGATACATAAGTGGGTTTTGGGTTGCAGTTTGGGCACTCTGTCTCTAAAAGGTTCGCCACCACTGCCTTACTTATTAGAAGTGAAGCAGATGTGTCTTAATAATAGGGATATTGTAATATTTATTTGTCAGATAAATATTCCATGAAATATTTTCAAAAATGTCATTAATATTAAAATTTAAATGGACAGGAACAAATTGTTTTACAGAGATGATCATTTTAATGATTCTGGGCTTTTTCTAAATGAACCTAATGTTTCTTATAGAAAACTGGAGACTTATATGCTGTCAAAGTATTTAATAACTTTAGCTTCCTTCGTCCGGTGGATGTTCAGATGAGGGAGTTTGAAGTGTTAAAGAAACTAAATCACAAGAACATTGTCAAATTATTTGCCATAGAAGAAGAGGTAATTATTATGTATTGTCCATATATTTTACTAAAGAGCAATTCATGTTTTGCATTTTGATTGTTAGATTTCAATATGCCACTTTCTTAATTTTATTCTGAGATTCATGAGGACACGTTGAAATATAATAATGTAATGTTATGAAAATGAACTTAATCTCCCTGCTTCCTCTTCTGGAATGCCCACAAGAAAGAGATTAGAAAATTTGCACATGCTTTACATTGACTATAGATTAATGTATCTTTCATAGTCCCTAAACCAGGGGTTGGCAACCTTAAACACTCAGCTATTTGGACCCCTTTCCCACAGAAAAGAAAACACCGGGAGCCACAAACCCTGCTGCTTCCCTCCCCCAGCATTCCACTACTGCTGCTGCTTACCCTCCTCCCGCGCGGAGCACACTGCCGCTGCTTTCTTCCTTTACCTCCCCCGCACAGAGCACACCTTGCCGCCGCTTTTCCCTCCTACCTCCCCCACATGGAGCGTGCCCTGCCACCGCCGCTTTTCCCTTCTACCTCCCCTGTGCTGAGCGCCCTGCCGCTGCGGCTTTCCCCAGCAGCAAAGGTAGAGTTTGGGAGGCAGTGGCAGGGCATAGCCCAGGCATGGCCCAGCAGCAAAGCTCATCCTTCCCACTCAAGAGGCCCCCAGCGGCTCCTCGGCTCCATCTGAGTTGAAAGGCGCAGCAGCAAGATTGCTCTCAAACAATAAGAGCCGCGTGCGCTGCTCACTCATGTGTGCCCGCCTTATTGAGAGCAATCCCGCTGCTGCGCCTCCGCTTTCTTCAACTCGGATGGAGCAGAGGGGGGAGCAGAATGAGGAGGAGAAGAACGGTGAGGCTTTGTGCCAGCCGGCTGGCCAGGTGAGGAGTAGGTCGGGCGATGGTGGCTGGCTGGCTGGGGGGGATCATGACCACTGGCGGGGATCTGCCAAGCCTCATGGCAGCAGAATTGGCAGCTCCCCCCACCCAGCCCGTTTCCCCAGCTCCGTACAAGATGTTTGGCAGAACACCCCCCTGCGCCCCTGATCGGACCCACACAGCACCTTTTTTCCAGCTCCGACGCAGTCCTCCATCACTTCCTCCACTACCATGTGTAGTCTTACAAACAAAAGAAGCTTGTGGACAGTCCCACAAACTTCTTTTGTTTGTGGGACTAAAAAAAGTTCAATCAATTCCAACTTCACAAGATCTTTTTTTTTTTTGTGAGAACTTGGAATTGATTGATTGAACTTTTTTTTTTTTAGGTGGCGGAGGACTGGGCGCCACAGCAGAGAGATGAAAGAGTTGCATGCGGCTCTGGAGCCGCGGGTTGCTGACCCCTGCCCTAAACTTTGCTTAACAAAAGGAAATGAAATTTTTACATTGACTTTCTTTTATTAATCTTACTTAAGAACAATAATAATTTGGTTGGATTCAAACGACATGATAGTCTATCATAATATGAAATAAAATTGAAAGTTTCTCAAATTCAGAAGATCGAAAGGAGCTAGAGACACTAAGTTTTGTAATGCTAAGCCTTTTCTGATATTGTTTGTGCAGAATTACATGATAAAATTAATTACATTTCAGTTCATAATTAAATTATATAAATAGTCTTATAGATTTGGACATAGGTTAGCTCATTAATCTAAGGCATAATATATAGTTCACTGTATTTCTGATTTTGTAAAGTCTTTAATATAAATTAAAACTTTTTTCCCTAGACAACCTCTAGACATAAAGTCCTTGTTATGGAATTTTGTCCATGTGGCAGTTTATATACAGTTTTGGAAGAGCCATCTAATGCTTATGGATTGCCGGAAACAGAATTTTTAATTGTATTGAGAGATGTTGGTATGTTGACAGTTACATCATTAGATATATGTTTATTGTACTTGTTCCAACTTTTAACCTCCAATTATTCTTTTTGATTATTATTTTCATTTTAGGATTTATGGTCCAATAATACCTAAGGGCCTAAAGTTAAAATATACTATGTTGTCTAGTGTATGTATTCATCTACTTAACTTAATTAGAATATGCTTGATTTGTAAAATAACAATTTGAATACAGTTTCATTTAACTGCAGTGGGCACACATTTTCCAAGCTGTGTAACAGGAGTTTATCTCTAATATGTAAAACTACAAATAACATGTTCCCACAGTGGCCATGTACATTCTGACTCCGTTAATTTTGTTGCATCAGTTGTATGCCTCTTTTGGCAAAGCTGATGCAGACCAGGTTAGATATATTAGATAGAATGAATGCTATCTGGAACTACATTTTAAAAAATGGACTAAAAATGCAGCTAGTCCAAAATATGGCAGATAAATGACTAGAATCGAAATTATTATTATTCTGGGCCAAATCAGACTGCTGATCTTAAAAGCTTAATCAGCTCAGCAGAGACATTATTGTTCCATAAAACTGATTGGAAGGATTTGTTGTTTATACACAATGGTGAGATTCAAATAATTTAACAACCGGTTCTCTGCAGGGGGGAAAGTGGGGGGGCGCTGCCATGAGGCAGGTGGGGGAGGGGGCAGCTGCCCCATGCTTACCGTGTCGAAGGGCCTCCGCAGCCAGGCCTATCATACCCCAACACCTGTCACGCCTCGCCGGTTCGGTAGTAACTTCTCCCACTTTCTCCTTCTTTCTCCTTTGAACAACCCTTCGCTCCCATTGCTGCTTTTTCAGTCCCAGATCTCGGTTTGTCCGGAGCCTGTGCAAAGGGTTTTTGGAAACGAAGCTCCAAAGCGATTGGGTGGGGTGGGAACATTCCCTTCGCTTTTGGATTGGCTCGGAAATGGGCTGGAAGGAGCGGCCCAAGGACGCCAATTTGGCTTTGCAGCAAGCAAGGGGATTGGAAGCGCATGAATGCAGGCCAGTCTGGCATCTCAAAACACCGGGTCTTTTTCCCTGCTGCCGGATTTTCGTTGCCATGCTATTTAAGTTTCTTTAAAGATTACTTAATACAGAATGCAGATCCTTCCTGTTCTGCATCAAGTAAACTTTAAAGAAACTTAAACAGTATGGCAGTGAAAATCCAGCAGCAGGGGGAAAAAAACCCTCGGTCTCATGCATGGGGAGTCTGCACCGCCCACCTCCCCCTGTGCCTCTGCCTGCGTGCTCAGCCCGCTAAACCTCATTTCTAGCCGGGTGATCGATTTAGCGAAGGGACGGGGGGGGAAGGCGGGCGGTGCAGATTCTCCCCGTGTATGAGAAGTTGGTGAAGAAGGAAGGCAATCGGCAGCCCCAGCGGCAAGAAGGGCTGCCGAAAAGAATGAAGTCTCTGTGTGTGCCTGCCTTGCCCAAATAAGCCATGCTCTCCACGGCACACTATAGCTGATCCAAGGCGTGGAGAGCACGGCTGACGGGTGAGTTTGTAGCAGGCGCACACACAGATTCTGCTGTTTTCGGCAGCCCTTCTTGCCACTGGGGCTGCCGATTGCCTTCCTCCTCATGCACGAGAAGTTGGCGAAGGAAGAAGCAAGCGGCAGCCCCAGCGGCAAGAAGGGCCACTGAAAACAGCGGAGTCATGCGTGCCTGCTACGCACTCATCCATCACACACTGCTGTTTTCGGCAGTCCTTCTTGCTGCTGGGGCTGTCACTTGCCTTCCTCCTTCACCAACTCCTCATGCACGGGGAATCTGCAGCAATCCCCCCCCCGTGCCTTTGCTAACTCGATCACCCAGCTAGAATTGAGGGGTAAGAGGCTGAGCACGCAGGCAGAGACATAGGAGGTGGGCAGTGCAGATTCCTGCTAGGCACCAGGCCGGCTTTGGCGGCACCAATTTTCGCTAGGCTGCTGCTGCGGCGCGTGTGGCTCGGCTTCTTGTTGACTGGCAGAGGCATCCCGGCTCCAAGCCCTGTGGATCAAGGAATGTGTGGACAAGTTGCTGCCAGGCTCCTCCTGGGTTTCCATAGGTCCCGGATTCAGGCTGCCTCAGAGATGTGGCAAGGGTGGAGGTGCCTCCTGTTGGGTGCCGATTGCGCCAGTGCCGCCGCTTGCTGCATGAGGCTCTGGCTCAGCGCACGATCAGCACAATGAGCCTTGCGGCTTCCTGCCACGAGTGGTGGAACCAGTGTGATCGGCACGACAATCCTCACGACATGACAGGTGAATGCATAGCAGGCGTGCACACAGACTCCACTGTTTTTGACGGCGCTTCTGTGCCTGGCCAGCAGCCTCAGATCAGCTGTAGTGCGCTATGGAGAGCATGGCGGACACGGGGCAAGTGCGAGGTAGATGCACACACGGACTCTGCTTTTTTCAAGTGCCATTTTAACAACTGGTTTGCCGAACTGAAGATACATTAGGTATCGGTTCTGCCAAGTGCTTTTTTTGTAAAAAAAAAAAAAAAAAAGGTGCCAAAACTCACACATATCATACAACCCACCTTGCCTACCCTACAAGGTTCCATCCAAAAAAGGTGCCGGAACTCCGTTCTGGGCATTCTATGAGAAAAAAAGCCCTGGTTCTGCCGAACCGGTGCGAACCGGCTAAATCCCACAACTGTTTATACAGTACTAGAAATATATTTGAGAACCAGTTTGTTTAGTGATCAATGTTCTGGGATAAAAATCAGGAGTTCTAGTCCTGCCTTGGGCCCAAAGCCATCTGGGTGACCTTGGACAAGTCATATTCTCTCAATTCTAGACGCAGGCAATGAAAAACCACTTCCATAAAAATTCAAGAAAACTGCAGGAATTTGTCCTGGCAGGTACCTTCCTCTCCAAAAGATAGTTTCAGTGTACGATAAAAAAAGAGCAAGACTACTCTGAAAATATCTAGATTTGAAATTCTCTGCTTTGAAAGGCTGCTGAAGATGTTTAGATTTCTGTAAAACTTGGTTTACTTGTTATATGCTTTCTTTATTTTTCATTTTATTGTTAAAATGTGTGTACTGTATATTTATCATATGCAGAAGTCTTACAACCCAAATTGGCTTGCTATAATCTCTTGCAAAACCAAAGTTTTCCTTCTTGGCATTTATTCATGTTGAAATAAAATAATGGAAAATAAGATACAAATATCCTACAGTTGTAATATGGTACCATGTTTCTTATCAAGCCTACATAACTTTGCAATCTGCAAATATTTATTTTTAATTTATTGTTTATATTTAAGTGGCTGGTATGAACCATCTTCGAGAAAATGGAATAGTGCATCGTGACATCAAACCAGGCAATATCATGCGTGTTATAGGTGAAGATGGTCAATCAGTTTATAAGCTAACAGATTTTGGGGCTGCTAGGGAGTTGGATGATGATGAACAGTTTGTCTCTCTCTATGGAACAGAAGAATATTTGGTAAGCACAATGTTTTTTCTTTTGCTTAATGACTTCTAAATAGAAATTTTAATTAAACAGATTTTAGTTTATTAAACAAACCATAATTATTGGTTTGAAATAATACTATGGTATAATGGATGATTCACAAACAACAAGCCAACCAAAAGTTTTTAAAAGTCCGGGATCAAATCACACATCCTGAGTATCATATTTTAAAATGTACAGATCAATCAAAAAGGTGTTTTATGCAAAATTTATCACAACTGAAAGTCCAAACAAGCCTACCAAACATTCTACAAAAAAGTATCCCATTAAAAAAATCTCCCTCATTTCATTTATGTAGAGAAGAAAATTAAAAATTAATGTGAACAAATTTATTTTAATTATTCCTCCTTTTGACAAGATAACTGCTGTTAAAGATATACACTGGTAACTTTGTTCATATTAGAGTTTTAGTTTAGAAAACGTCTTTCAGGGTAAGTTGGTGATTTTATATAAAAGTCAGTAGCTTCTGTTTATGGCAAATCTTGTTTGCTTTATTTAATTTGTATTCTGCCATTAATTCATTTATGTGAAATAAAATACTCAAACCTGTAGAATTTCACCCAGTAGAATTTTATACTCTGTTTTACGGAAAATAGTATCTAGAAAGCTATGGTCTCTGGTGCTTTCTGTAATATATCCATAGAGTTTTTATATCGTGTATTGTTTCCCTCTTTGTACCTGAGCATCCTGACATGTATGAGCGAGCAGTATTGCGGAAGGACCACCAAAAAAAGTATGGAGCAACAGTTGACTTGTGGAGCATTGGAGTGACTTTTTATCATGCTGCAACTGGAAGTCTACCATTTCGACCTTTCGAAGGGCCACGTAGAAATAAGGAAGTGATGTAGGTAATTCAGAAGAAATGTTCTGTCATCAACTACCAACTAAATTGTCTACATGAAATTTGAGAAAAAAGTAGACAATTTCTAGAAACATTTTCTTTGGGGATTCTATTACATTCTTGTATTCTTACAATATTAAGATAAGATAGATAAGATAACCTTTATTGTCATTTTTTTACTGAGGGCACACTGGCACACATTAAAAATGAATTTCTGTTGCACACATAACACACCACACACACACACACACACACACACATATATATATACACACACACACACACACACACACATATACACACACACACATATATATACATATACATATACAGAAAGTTTTTTCGGACAGACCGGTTTGATTGATGCACCTTGGTATTTTGATTGCTATACTGCAGTTCTACCTTTGCCTTGCAGCCCCCCAAACTAGGGGCGTTAAGCAGGCTCAAGTCGCTACTGCGATACATTACAAATCCAAATTTCTTTTTTGTTGACAAAGAGTTAAAGAGTTAAATGGGAGGCTAGAATAGCTATTTCGAGATTATTTTGCTCTCATCAGCTAGCCATACCCTCTATGGGATTCGAACCAGCATGCAGGCTGCCCTGGTTTGGATATACATATACATATATATATATACATATATATATAAAATCTAAAACCACTTGATCTCTGGAACAAAAAACTTTTATTAATAACTAAGCTTTCGTCAAACCACTGTTGATGTTGTCAAAATGTGAGCTAGTATCTGGAGGCGCTCGTTCTTATAGCTGGTTAGATGTTAACGATCTAGTCATCGAGCGTATCACAGGTCTACCTGCCCCTCACTTTCCCATAGTTAACTGTATCGATCCTGGTTCCGCTGCGCTGGCCGGCATCTGCTTCGGTTTTGCCATTTTCCCTCCCGCCTGCCAGTCACGTCCATCCTGCAGTGCGCCGCTATCCGGCGTTGTAGCTGGATCACTCCTGTCGTCCCACCCGGCCATGCCGTCGGCAAGCTGCGCAGCCGCGCCAGTTGGTAGTTCTCCCACCATGTGCATCACACCGGTCACGTTGGTCTGCTGTCTTTCCCTTGATCTTGTGATGGGTCCCATTTGTACTTCCATATCTCCACTCATTGTGACACCCTGCCGTTCCATAGGTAAGGGACCCAGATCTTTTATCCTCCTACTCATCCGGAAGGGAGGTAGTTGACGGTTTGTTCGCTCTGATTCTCTGCGCGACTGTTCATGTTGTTTCAGCGCTTGATATAGATGACTGAGGCAAACAAATTGAGGATCAAATTGAGGATCCTCATTTTTTGCAAATGGAATTCTACTTACAAAATGTTTCCATTACAAGAATGAAAAATGGATCTGATTTTTACCGAATCTTTTGTCCCATGTTCTTGGAAAGCAGGTATGAAACGGAACAGGACATGATGTGGGGGCTGCAGATGAAAAAGAAATTGGTAGAGATTACCTCTTCCCTTCCTTTTAAGGCAGAGCTCCCTGACCTATGGGCCACAGCACACTACCTGGTCACGGTCTCTTGCCCACCAGGCCACGTGAATGGCTGGCTGTGTGCACGCACTCACCCCCCTTGCACTGGGGCTAGCCGAGCCGCAAGCCTCTCGCCGGAGCTAGCCGAGCCGCAAGCCTGGTGCTGGTGCTAGCTGAGCTGTGAGCTGTGAGCCGGCGCTAGCTGAACCATGAGATTCTCGCCGGCACTAGCCAAGCTGCAAGCCACACGCCAGTGCTAGCCAAGCTGCGAGCCACTGCTACCAGCCCATTTACGGAGTACGCATGCTCATGGCCCTTTTTGTGCGCACACGCACACAGCACATTTGCATATGTACACATAAGCACATAAAGGTGCCTGCCCCTCCCCAGAAAGGTTGGGGACCCCTGTTTTAATGGATCTCTGTGCACATTATAAATAGAAAGATCTCTATCATTACTGGTTATAATCCACTATAGAAGGGCTTTTCAACCTTTTCACCCATTGTACCACTTTTAGGATATGGCAACATCCGAGTACCACCAGTCGCCTAGCAAGGTGTCAAAAACTTGATGACCAAAAAAAAAAAAGGAAAAAAGTAATAAAGTACAGATAGTCCTCGACTTACAACAGTTCGCTTAGTGACTGTTCGAAGTTACAATGGCACTGAAAAAAGTGCCCCTCAAGCCACAGCCGAGCAAGACACCTGCCTGCCCACCCGGCGGCGCTCTTCCTCCTGTTTCATTGTGAGCATTTCTGTTGAGGATTGGCAGCGAGGGTGGGGTGGGGGTGTTTGGTTTTTATTTCCGTCTGTTGGGACACTGGGACCGTCATAAATATGAATGTAAATCACAAGACCCTGGAGATGTTGCAACATTCCAGCTGATCAGTGCTTCTTCTGGGCTCAGCAGAAGCACCAGGATCAATGCTGCTTTCCAGCTGATTGGTGCTTCTTCAGGGCTCAGCAGAAGCACCAGGATCAGCGCCAAGCTTCAGCTGGAGCCTGGCGCTGATCCTGGCACTTCCACTGAGTCCTGACAGTCCCGAAGAAGCGCTGATCAGCTGAAAAGCGGCACTGATCCTGGCGCTTCCGCTGAGCCCTTACAGCCCTGCAGCTCCAGCCATCTCTCGCTCAGGCTTGTGCGGTGCTGCCACCAGTTCAGCTCATTCCCCTCCCCCACTACCACATTTCTAGGATGGTCGCATACCACCTGCCAGGTGCCAATGTACCACAGGTGGTACCCGTACCACTGGTTGAAAAGCCCTGCACTATTGAAACATTATTGCCATTGTAATGTCTCATAGAAACGTGTTTCACTATCTGTATATATAAATCTGTTGAAAAAATTAACTTTTAAAAACTTTTTTAATTTTCAAGAAAAACACTTTATTCAAAATTTTAATGGTTCCAAATTTATACAGTTAAAAACTGTTTCCTGTTATAGTTGGTAAATGGTTCAATAACAATTAAAATGCCACTTCTTTAGAAATGTAATTAGTTGTTCTGAATTAGAAAGCTGCCTAAAGTTGCTTTGTAATTCACATTACTATTACATACTTTGATTATAGAGTATGTTTGCTGATTATGGTATTTCTTATATCTCAAAGGTATAAAATTATAACTGGAAAACCTTCTGGTGCAATATCTGGAGTACAGAAAGCAGAAAATGGTCCCATTGAATGGAGTCGTGATATGCCTGTTTCCTGTAGTCTTTCTAAGTAAGTTTTGTCAAACCATTGATTTGCTTACATAATTTAATGTTGATTCTTATGTCTCATAAGATATAATAATAATAATAATAATAATAATAATAATAATAATAATAATAATAATAATAATAANTTAATTGTTCTAACTGTCAGGAAGTTGCTTCTCTCCTTGATTAGTTTCCATCCGTTGCTTCTTGTCCTGCCTTCAGGCGCTTTGGAAAATAGCTTGACTCCCTCTTCTTTGTGGCAGCCCCTGAGATATTGGAACACTGCTATCACGTTCCCTCTCGTCGTTCTCTTCATTAAACTAGACATACCCAATTCCAGCAGCCGTTCTTTATATGTTTTAGCCTCCAGTCCCCTAATCATCTTTGTTGCTCTTCTCTGTATTCTTTCTAGAGTCTCAGCATCTTTTTTACATCGTGGTGACCAAAACTGGATGCATTATTCCAAGTGTGGCCTTACCAAGGCATTGTAAAGTGGTATTAATACTTCACGTGATCTTGATTCTATCCCTCTGTTAATGCAGCCTAGCATTGTGTTGGCCTTTTTGGCAGCTGCAGCAAACTGCTGGCTCATATTTAACTGATTGTCCACTAGGACTTCGAGATCCCTCTCACAGTTACTACTATTGAGCAAGGTACCCCCTATACTATACCTGTACATTTGGTTTTTCTTGCCTAAATGTAGAACCTTACTTTTTTCACCATTGAATTTCATTTTGTTAGATAGCGCCCAGTGTTCAAGTCTGTTCAGATCCTCCTGTCTTCTGGAGTATTGGCTATTCCTGCCAGTTTGGTTGCAAATTTGATGATTTCCCCATCTATCCCCTTATCCCAATCGTTGATGAAGATGTTGAAGAGCACTGGGCCCAGAACAGAGCCCTGGGGCACCCCACTAAACACTTCCCTCCATATAGATGCGGTTCTATTTAGAACCACACGCTGAGTACGGCCGGTCAGCCAGTTACGGATCCATCTGGTGGTGATGCTGTCTAACCCACATTTTTCTATCTTATCAAGTAGTAGGTTGTGATCTACTTTATCAAATGCCTTACTGAAGTCCAAGTAAATTATATCCACAGCATTCCTCTGATCCACTAATTTTGTCACTTGGTCAAAGAATGCAATAAGATTTGTCTGGCATGATCTGTTTTTGACAAACCCGTGTTGGCTTTTAGTAATGACTTTGTTTACCTCTAGGTGTTCGCTGATTCGTTGTTTGATTATCTTTTCCAGAATCTTCCCAGGTATTGAGGTCAGGCTGATAGGTCTGTAATTTCCTGGGTCCATTTTTTTTCCTTTTTTGAAGATGGGAACTACATCAGCTCTTTTCCAGTCCTCTGGTAGTTTCCCAGTGCTCCAGGATCTTTGAAAAATATAGTTCAGTGGTTCTGAGATCACATCTGCCAGTTCCTTGGGATGTAATCCATCTGGTCCTGGTGATTTGAACTCGTCTAGGCTGGACAGGTGCTCACTTACCGTTTTTTTGCCTATCTTAACTTGTGTTTCTATTCTGTTTTTTATGGCACTATTTTTGATAGGTTGGTCTGTTTTTTTCCCTTTGTGTAAAGACAGATGCAAAAAACGAGTTAAATAGTTCTGCATTCTCCCTATTGCTTGTCACCTTCTTGCCACTTTCACCCACTAATGGACCAATCATTTCCTTCACTTTTTTCTTGTTTTTTATATGTTGAAAGAAGCTTTTTTGTTATTTTTGACTTTGGTCGCAAACCTTAGTTCATTTTGAGCCTTAGCTTTCCTCACTTCATCTTTGCAGGCTCGGGCTATTTGCTGATATTCTTTATGCAGCCATGCTGGTTTCTTTTGAGAGCTGTTATTTTTCCTCTTTGTTGGTATTGTGCTAGACTGGGCTTTTATTATCTCACTTTTCAAAATTTCCCAAGCTTTCTTGAGTTGTTTTCCCCTTGAGGATTCTCATCCAACCTTAGGAAGGGTTCGGGAGAGATTCAAATAACTTTAATCGAGAGAATTTCAGGTTCTGAGATCAAACTGACACAAGATAACGAACACGAAGGTATTACAACTTAAGGTTATAACGTACTAGTGAAGGAGGGTTCCAAGGACACCGAAGTTGTGGAAGATACATTTCATCTCTGTTAGTGAGAATTAGATCCAAAATGACTAATCCCCTAGTTCCCGTCTCTTCTTTTTGGGAGACAAAGTTGTCTGCTAGGTTTGCAAGGAATCTGATTGATCTTCCACTTGGTGCAGAGTTTGTCTCCCAGATGATGTCAGGGTAGTTAAAGTCCCCCATTACTATGTGCTTCCTACATACCTTAGTTAACTGACTAGCAAATCTCATGTGAATATGAAAAAAATCTTGTGTAATTTTAGCAGTTTGGGGAATAGATAATGCACAGGACTTGAAATGACTGAGAATCCTTTCTTTGAATAATCCGCATTGCTGAGTTATAAGTGGAAAAGAAAATTCTAGTTTGTAGTAGGACTTAATTGTATTGCTTGAATATAAAAAAAGTCTTTGCATGGTAATATTTTATTAATTTATATTTATTATTGCAATTTATGTGCTCATAATTCCAGAAAGACTTTCTGAGCATTTGAGTAGAATGCTCATGTATAGATTACTATGACTTCCAACCATTCATTTAGTGACTGTTTGAAGTTACAGCGGCACTGAAAAAAGTGACTTATGACCATTTTTCACACTTAAGACATGATCACATGATCAAAATTTGGACACTTGGCAACTGGCATATATTTATGACAGTTGCAGTGTGCCGGGGTCATGTGATTAACTTTTGCAACCTTTTGACAAGCAAAATCAATGGGGAAGCCAGATTCACTTATTACCTGTGTTACTAACTTATCAACTGCAGTGATTCACTTAACAACTAGCAAGAAAGCTCGTAAAATGGGGCAAAATTTACTTAACTGTCATGCTTAGCAATAGAAATTTTGGGCTCAATTATGATCGTAAATCAAGGACTACTTATATAATAAAAATTAGTATATTTAAGTTTGGCTGAAACAGAAAGAATGCCATGATACTTTATCCAATATAATATTTGTTTTCTATGTAACCTTTTAGGGGATTGCAGGTGCTGCTTACACCTGTCCTTGCGAATATTCTTGAAGCGGATCAAGAAAAATGTTGGGGATTTGATCAGTTTTTTGCAGAGACGAGTGACATACTTCATCGGATAATTATTCATGTCTTCTCTCTTCAACAAATGACTGCACACAAAATTTATATTCACAATCATAATAAGTAAGTGTTTCTATAATTTTATTTTCATAAGTCAACTAGGTCTATGATTTGTTTGCCTTTAAATAGATTTTTTCCCCTCTTACCTCTGGCTGTTTTAATGGATTGAGAGTTCTTTCTTACATGTGTTTTTCCCCCCTTTTAACAGTACTACCGTATTTAATGAACTTGTCTACAAACAGACGAAAATACCTTCACACAATCAAGAATTGGTATATGAAGGCCGGCGTTTAGTACTAGAACCTAGCAGACTGGCACAAGTTTTCCCTAAAGCCACAGAGGAAAATCCTATAATTGTAGTAAG
The DNA here is from genome assembly GCF_001527695.2 of Protobothrops mucrosquamatus. Lineage (NCBI taxonomy): Eukaryota > Metazoa > Chordata > Lepidosauria > Squamata > Viperidae > Protobothrops > Protobothrops mucrosquamatus. The sequence continues at coordinate 209,702 of NW_015386232.1, forward strand.
CAGAGAAGCTGTAAACGTCATAGGATTACTCTATGAAGAAAGTATGATGGAATTCTTATTTTTTATTAAAACTTAAGCATTAACATATTTTAGTTGTATTAAATGTGTAACTCTTAAAAGCTATACTATTTTATATATGACTGTAGCAATTATTATTTAAATAATAATAAAATAAGACTTTTTTTTTACTGTTGTATCCCAATATATTGCATCAATGTATTCTTAAGTAATAGCCACATCCAATCCTATCTAACTTTTATTGAGATAAGTCAGGGTCCACTCAGGGCCCATCTGATGTGGGCAAAATTTTAATTCAGGTTTATTTGGAATGTATCAAAGTCAAAATTCTATTTTACTTATAGGATTACATGTGTAATCAAAATTACACATTTTTCACTGTAAATTAATTATTGAAATAGCAATGAGTTTTTTTCGTTTCATTTGAGAAATTGTGTAGTTCTGAATTGGTACAATGTTCAATCTTCATACATTTCAAAAAGGATTCTTAATATTTACTTTGCTTTTTGGTACCATTCAGAGAATTTTCAAAATAAAAAATAAACAGTTCTGAAAATACAGCACAATACTACAGTAAAAAGCAGAAATTACATAAAATAAGCAAAAGGGGCATTATTTGTGATCAAAATGGCAAGAAGGTAAGTGCTATCTTCTGATCCAAGCCCTGTTCCTCTAGTATCTCAGTTTTGTTACATATATATACAAAAGTGATAGCATATGCTTTGTGACACTGTACCTTCCATCTTACAAATTTTGACAGATACAATATCCTGAGGCAACTCCTTATCACACATTCAATTTGAAACGTAACAGTATTACTTAATAGAATGTAAATGAACTTTACAAATAAGGTAGAACTTATAATAATACGGACATTTCTGTTGACAAAGAAATGGGTACTAGTGAAAAGACTTTTCACCATAAGATTTTCTTTAACAAATTACATAGTTATAAGAGGATTAGTTAGAAAAATATATTCTACTTATAATGAATTCATTCTTTCCCCAAATCACTCTGACTGTAATTTTTAATTTTCTTTTTTAACCTTCTGTCCTATTGCAGTTTTGCTTCCTAAGGTTCATCAACGTTATGACTTGGATAGTGATGCAAGTATGGCGAAAGTAAGTATCTCAGTTAATTATAATTACATGTATAAGAATGAATACTTCAGAGCCAGTGTGGTGTTAACGTTGCTGGGCTGGGAATGGGGAGATCCAGGTTTTAGTTCTCCCTTAAGCATGAAACCCAGTTGGGTCACTGGGGAGCAGGCATTCCTTCTCAGCCCTTATCAATGTGACAAACAAAAGTTCCTGCTGAATCATGCTTTTTAAAAACTTCACTGTAAGAACTAAGTGAGTGCAATGCAAAGTAAGCAGATCCCGCAACTAAGTGAGACAAACAAGAACAGCTACATTTAGGATGTATAGGAGGGAAATAAATTAATGTTATTAAATGCAGATAATATAGGGTAGAATTGTATAAGTAGTAATTTTATTAATGATTATTTAAAAAACCTTAATGATGATATAATAAGAATTTGCTTGCCTTATACCTTAATCTGAACTTCTTTGATCTATTACCATTCATCTTAGTAATATACATAGTCTTCAAGTTATGTTTACTTTTTGCTTTTTCCAGAGCTTGTATTACAACTTTCTAACTTAATACAGAAACTTAACTGATATTTATTTATGCTTGGTATTTGGTTTAGTGGATTATATTCCCATTTACCTCGTGATCTTATTTCATCCCAAATATTACATTACCCTATTAATAAAATTACTGTAGCAAATTATTCACTAATGCATTTTATTTGTTTTTTTCTTACAGGTAGTAACAGGAGTTGTATGTTATGCCTGTAGAATTGCCCGAGCTTTACTGCTTTATCAAGAGCTCATGCGAAAAGGAATCAGATGGTTAATGTGAGTGATGCTATTGATCAACTGTGCTCATTGTCATTCCTGTAGGTAACAGCTCTGACTCTGAATAATTAAGTAAGAGTTGGAGGTATGGGAAGAGTCCATTGGCGGCTAATACATTCAAATAAATGAATAAATATTCAATGTGTGTTTTTCAGTGACTATATGAAACCCTGGTTAAGTCAGTAGCCCATTTCAAAATGCTTATTTTAATTGTTAAAGATTATATGATGCCATGCCCATGTACTTGCAAGATTATTTTTCTGTATCAAAATCAACATGCTCTATTTGTCCCTCAAAAGACTGTTTTGGATCTCTACCCAACCAGAGTTTAAGGGAATGAGGGCCCAAATTACTCTCTTGAGACAAGGAGAGCCCTCACCTTACATGCATTTTGCAAAGCTGTGAAAACTCCATTCTAATATTCTGTAGGGTTTGACAGTGGTTCTGAGTTGCTTCTAAGTTTCTATTGTATTTGATTATATTTTATGATTATGTAATCAGCTGAGTCACGAACACTTTGGAAGATGTAGAAATATTGTAATAAAGAATTATGTGCACTATTCATCCAGTTGTAACCAAACAGGTGCAATAATGGATGATAATACTTCATACAAAGTAGGTGGTATTTATATTGATTAAATTTTCCTGATGAAAGGAAACAAACAAATCAAATACCTGCTAATAACTATCAGATTCCATATATATTTATAAAGTTTAGAGATTAAAGATTCAACCCTGAGCATATTTCTTTCAACCCACTGTTAAGTTCTAGGCTCATAGCAATATGCATTCCTTTTTCTATTCCTAATGAGAAAGATGAAGGAAAGTAAAATTATTCAATCAGAAGGCCTCTTCTCAAGGCATCTGAAGGGATTTTAAGTGACAGTTCCCCAAGAATTAGTTCTTCTTTAGCTTCCTGTAGAATTGAAGAATGGGCTTCTTTGATAGCTTCTGTGCATGTGCATAAAGGAAGGAATTTGGGACTTTGGCTCCATTCACTGTGGACATACAGCCTCAAATATCCCTCTTCATAACTGATATAACCTTTAAAATTAAAATATATATATTGTCAGAACATATATTTATCTCACAATATAAAATATTAAAATAGTTGATGTAATGTGGATGCAGAATAACGATTCTTGTGCTATATTTAATATTTTCAATTTTAATGTTCCTAATTACATCAATAGTACTGGAGCTTATTACTTTAGTATATTAAAATTAGGCAAATCAAAAATATCTTTCACGTTTCTTTTTGGGGCGGACTGAAAAAGCTGATTGAATGTTTGTTCTGGTAAATTGTTGCATTTGAGGATCAGAGAAAAAAATTAATGAGGAATATAATGGCTTGAACTGATAATGGTAGTATACTTCAGTGTTCACAATACACAATTCTTAAAGACTTATGGTGGGAGTACAGCAGTCTGCAAAAATCCAAATATGTGTCATGTATGAAAAATGATACACTTGTTCTTTCTTGAATCTGGGATTGTTTCAACAAATTAAAACTGAAAGGAAACTCAAGCTGAATATTCAAAAGAATGTCTTGATATTAAGAATGGTTAAGTAATAAAACTTAAGTAGTAATAGAATAGTACAATGGAGATGTCATACAGCAATCGGACATCCCTTTAGCTCCAATCTCACTGAGCAGGAGATTGTACTAGATTATCCAGGTCACTTTGTGTTTGTTGTATTCTTTTAATTCCTCACTCCCTCCTCCTCTGGAGACTGGTGATAGGCATTTTAATTTTTTCATAAGACCAAGAAAAAAGTTCATGATGCTTTCATCTCTGTGTCTGTTGATTCAGTTGCTATGTTTTCTAGTGAAATCATCAAAGAAGAATATAATGAAACATTCCACAAAAAGACAGAGGTTGTTATCAAGCTGGAATGTTGCAATAGAAATACAGAAAAAGCTATGAAAATGTGAGTATTTTAGGGAGAATTCGTCTGCATTGCAGTTGTTTATTTTTTTAAAGCAAGAAAACTGAAGTGCTACTCTTGACCACACAAATGCAATACTAGCTAACTGATTATAAAATCAGTGTAATATCCCAGAATTGTATGGTTGGAAGGGTTCAAGGATGCCATCCAGGCCTGTTGAATGCAAAAATCCAAAATAAATCATTCTCAAAAGATGTTGGTCTAGTCTTAGCTCAAACACATCTAATGGAAAGTCAACCACTTGTCTGGATAATCGGTTCCATTGTCAAATTTCTATTCCACTATTGTTGATATTTTTCCCCCCTGAATGTTTGGTTAGATTCTTCATCCTTTAGTTCTATTATTCCTTGCCTTAAACGCTGATATGGTAGAGAACAGATCTTAACCTTCATTGCAACATCCTTCCAGATATTTAAACAAGCTATCGTAACTTTCTTAAATATGGGCAGATTCTTCAGTCTTTCAAGGAACTTAGTTTCTAATTTATTCTTGTTGCCCTCCTCTGGATGATGATGATGATGATATTGTCATTGTTATTTATTATCCAATATTTCACAATTGAAGCAACACGCCATGTTGTCCTAAAAACTGGCCATGGCTAAAGGAAGTCTTATGGACTGTTTGTGTAGGAGATGACCAGGCTGAGTCCGATGTGTCTTCAGTCATGAGTCTCTTCACGTCCACAAGAGATCTAAGTCCAGCCCACCCTGAATTCCCATGATTCTTATCTACTGCCATTTTGCTTGGACCATTAGTAGTTCAGATTCTTGTAGAAAGTTTAAGCTTGCAATAAATCTTTATAATAATTTGAACTGCCTGGATCCCCTTATTTCCCTGGTGCTTGACAGTTTGTCGACAAATAATTCTAAGAAGAAAGATCTATGAACATACATCTGAACCTACAGACATCTCCCCAGTATCTGTAGATGCATATGTATATCGATAGTGGGTTAAGCATGGTGGTTGTGCACTACTATAGTGTTTGTTGCATGATAAATCTATTTTGACCTGATTTCTAATGCAATCAAAACAATTATTTTGAGTTGCATTTTGACGCAATATATTGTTTGTTTTGTTTTGTTTTACTTTTATTAAAGCCATGTTTACATAATTGTCCAGGTTGTAGTTACTCAAGTTGAAATCAGAATATTTGGAAGACACAAGCTTGCTGACAAAATTTATGGAAAAAGCTTTGAAACTAGACAGCATCAGTGGAACATGATCATCACATGGAATTCAGTGATTTATTTTTTATTTATTTGTGTTTTGGAAGTTTTGTGAACCAAGAAAACTTGAGCCAGAGAAGAACAGAATAAATCATGGCAGATATTATTTCAGTAACACAATGATTAATCTGCTAACATAAAATATTGAACTAATATTCAGCAAAACTGCTGCTTATGTCTAATGAAATTTCTGCACGTTTTTTATTGCCAAATTAGAGCCATATATAACTTGAGCAAGACTTTTTAAATAATACTAGCAATAATACACACACACACATGAATTTTTCTAATTAGATCCAAAATTATTATTCAAGAATGTGAGATTTAAAAATGTGATATTGTAAACAAAATTATAAACCATTATTTATTTTGTGTTTGTCTTCTCTTTCTCTGAACAGACACCAAAATCTGGCACCATCAGAAGTGGATGACATTTTAGACATACACTCAAAACTGTTACTGGTAAAACTTTATATTACAATATTCTAGTGCACAATAGAGTTTCTCCCAAATTAGAGGAGCACTGAAATTTACTTGCAAAGGATTTTTTTTAGTTTTTAATAAGTAAAATAAGTTTACACAGATTTGTATTTTTCTTGGTGAGAACAATAATAATGTATTGTTTATAGCACTTATGCAAATTTCAAATGTATAATTTGCCATATAAGAAATACCATCCATACCTGTAGATGATAATTTTATAAATAAAATTAAAAGAATGTGAAATAGCTCTTGATGTCGAATGAATTGTCATTATCTATACCTATAAATATTGAATCAGTAGAATCTATTACTATTAGCTAGTATTCAGTTAGCATTATCTAGTGTTGCTAGTGTTACATAAGATGGTTTAAGTCATATCAGTTTTTGAAATTATTATTTTCCAACTCCTTTTTTAGGCTTATAACTTATTGCATACTTATAACATCGATAACCATATTGACTCTCAATGCACATACAGATTCCCCTACATATATTAGTATTAACCAAATATAAATGTACATATTTACAACACATACTAGACATGTACCACAGACATTTTTTCAGTCAAATTATTTTTGAAATATTTTTACTTCTAGAATAAGTTATTTAGTTTTTACAAGATACAGTTTTGCTGCTGACCTCTGGCAATAGTCCTATATTCAGCTTTTTCTAGTTCCTGGGATTTCTTGGTGTAAATGTTGCAAATTATAAAGTTATAAAACACACACACACACATACACACACACACACACACTAGCTGATGAGAGCTAAAGAGTTTGAAATAGCTATACTAGTCTCCCACTAACTCTTTGTCAGCCACAAAAAAATTGAATTTACAGTGTTAACAGTATGTGACGTCTGCCTGCAAAACATGCTCCTAGATTGGAGCGAAACGCAGAACAGATTGATTTATCCTATACTTGGTAGACTGAGTGCTCCAGCCAGCACATAGATATATATCCTCCCTGGTTTCTGCTGACAGGAGTGTGGGGAACCTATGGCTCAGAAGGTTAATACAACTGCCTAACATGCAAGCTGCCCAGGTTTGAATCCCATCCTATAGTTATATAGTTATAGTGTTATATAGTTATATATAGTTAAATTTGTTGTATTTTTGTAGCTTTCTAGTTCTCAAGGAACAATAGAGACCAGTCTTCAGGATATCAAAAACAAGCTTTCTCCTAGTGGTTTACTATCTGACAGCTGGACTAGCCAAGATGGTACACATCCAAAAGATAGAAAGTTAGTAGAATTTCCATTGAGTTTTAATTGTTTATTTAACTTTTAAATTCTGGTGTGAATCATTGTTTAGAGCAGAGGTGTCAAACTCAATTTCATTGAGGGCTGCATCAGCATTGCGGTTGCCCTCTGGGCCGGGTGGGTGTGGCCAGGGTGGGTGCAGCCTACTGGGTGGGCGTGGCCAGCTCTACATCGTTCGTGTCAAGGGTGCCTGTGGGGGCCTGGGCAGGAGTGGGATAGATCTGAGGGTCTCTGGCAGAAGGGGATGGGACTGGGGCAAGTGCCAAGGTATGGTCCACTGGAGGAGCCTCACTGTTCCTCTCAGGCCATGCGGGGGGGGGGTTATGGAGCTAAGACTGAATACGTTTCAGCATAGATGGCCACCACAAAATTGTACATTGGCTCCCAGCTGGCCAGGGCCAAGGCAGAGGGGGCCGTTCTCTCACTGTTTCCAAGATGGCTTCGTGGGCCACATGAAACCACTTCGCGGGCCGCATCCGGCCCCCGGGCCTTGTGTTTGACATGTCTGGTTTAGAGCATAGGAGGACTTTCAATTAGAAGCCAAAATAGTGCTTTGGAATGTACAAGGAGACCTTTTGGGTGCCCTGCCATTTGGTTGGAGGGGGAGGGGGAGGGGGAGGCTCTGGGGAGAGCATTCTTTGTATGCTTCCACTTTGCTGTAACCTCATGGGAATTAGGGAGGGGGATCATCTTCAGACACAAGATGGACTTCCTCTCAGCCAGTTCCAGCCTGACTCCAAGGTCGCTGCACCCTGAGAATGGCCCATTACCAGGCTTGTACCTCAGCACTCTCAAAAAAACCTTGCAGCAATACATTGGCTGCCAGTGGACTGGTCAGGGGCATTTGGGTTTTGGAATGGGAGGAATAGCTTTGTGCTTTGCGTGGGACTGTTAGATTCTGCTTGTCTTTATTGCAACCACTTTCTCAGTAAAAGTTCATTTGATTAACGTTATGGAGTCAAGAGTCGTGCTTTCCTGAGAGGATCAGCTTGGGTAGGTACTTACAGACATGTTTGAAGCTTCTTAAAGGAGTTGTTGCTTTTCCTGGGATTGCTTAGTTATCTTGAACAGTTGCTGAATGTTTCTTGGAAAAAATATATTTTGTTTAAGTTGCAGAAACTGCCAGTTTCATATCCCCGCAGCTTAAAGTCATTGTTTGCCTTTGAATTAAAAGCATTGCACAACAGCATTATCTTTATCTTTTCATTTTATTCTGTTTTCTTGTAGCCCAGAAAAATTGCAAGTCCTACTGACTTCCATAACTGATATTTATTATCAATTTAAAAAAGACAAAGCAGAAAGAAGTAAGTGGTTTTAAACTATTTTTGTTTTTGTTTTAGCTTCAGTTAATTGCAAAATATCCTTAAATTTCTGGGTTGACTTGATGGGGCAGAAATTCTGAAAGCAATTCAGAATTTTCTCTTGAGTAGAAGTGCAATTCCAATAAAGAACACTATTGAGAATACCATATTGTCAGGAAAACAATGGCCATGGAATAAATCAACTCTGAGTTTTCAATTGAAATAGTATACGTGACCAGATTCAAACAATCATATTTGAGACACATTAAGGAGAGACCCAGTCTCTTGAGAAGTCCATTATGCTGGGTAAAGTGGAAACAAAGAGAAGAGGAGAATCACCAGCAAAATGGGTGAATTAGATTATAATAGCAGTGAATACACCATTAAAATCCCTAAAAATCCAAGTTAAGGACAGATCATCTTGGAAAAAGTTTGTGTAGACACAAAGAGTTCACCCCAACTTGCTGATACTTAACCAGTATATTAGTAAGAAGAGTTTAATTGCGTGAAATAATTTCTTGGCCATCCAATCTGATTTAAATGGTTCCTTCTTTAGGACTTCCTTATAATGAAGAGCAAATTCACAAATTTGACAAGTAAGTCTATTTGTTTTATAAGGATTTTATACTTGTAGTGTACTATATTTTTTTTGTTTCTTGTCTTCAACAATATAATTGGGGGAATAAGTTCTGTGAAGCTAGGGATGAAGTGACAAGTGGATGCCTTTGCTCTGTGTAATATTCCTTTACTCAATAGCCTTTTATACTGTGTCCATATAAAATACAAAACATATATAAGGAATGTACATGTCTATTGATGTATGCAGAGATTAGAATGAGTCCTCTGTATTTTACAAATCTAGGTCTACAGAGTTTTAAAAAGAGTGATGGGGGAAAAATACAAATCAGCCATTGAAGAAAAAGCTGGCTGTTATGCAACTCTGAAGGTTTAGAAGTCTTCATATACATTAAGATTTATTAAATGATAAATTATTAATGAACTTAAACACAATGGTTAAAAATTCTTTAACTGGAAAATATTAACATTCTAAAACATTCAACCAAACAGGAAAATGATTAAAATATTCTTAAAAGCTTTTTGTTTCTTTGAGTTTTAGAGCAGGCATACCCTTTTTCATGTATTAATTTATACCTTATGTATAATCAAGAAGGGCACAATCGATCTGTCTTGAAAGATCCAGTAGTTCATACTAAAACAATTTATAGCCAACCCATTATGATGAGTTAATTCAAAATAAAGCAGTGCTATTTGCATTAATTTGAATCTAATGGAAAGGACAGACTATACAACATATTAAAATACGTTACTTGACCACATTGACCTAATGTATTCTCTCTATATACAAGAAGGTGAATTGCTGAAATATTTCCTCTTTCCTGAACTTTAGCTACATGCATGTTCTATAATAAATTTGGAAAATTAGTACCTTAAAGCATTCTGATTCTTATTTCTGGGTGTTACAGGCAGAAACTGTTTTTGCATGCCACAAAAGCCATGACTCTGTTCAAGGAAGAATGTCTCAACAAATATGAAACCTTCTTAGATAAGGCAGAGGATTGGATGAGGCAAGTTGCTCCTTTTTTTGAGTAATATTTAACATTAGTGTGTTGTATTAAAGCAACATATTAACAAAAGTTATACAGTACTTTCATATAAATTGTATTTCTTTCCAGAAAGATGCTTCTTCTAAAGAAACAGTTACTAGGTCTTAGAAAACTATGCTTTGATATTGAGGAAGAGGTGTCCAAATACCAGGACTATGTAAACGAGGTGATGTTCTTCTTAATTATTCAAAATTAATAATAGCCTTTTCCACTACACCTTGAGTTTTTATTGTATGCATTACAGACCACAGTACTGACTTGATAATTTTGCTCATCTTTTGTTACATGAAATGTTAAAATAAAGAAACATTTAGCAGTGTTTTAATATGGAAAAATATCCAATCATTACTACACTGCATTTTTCTATAATGTAATTGGGGAATGAGCAATTTGCTTGGAAATCTCAATAACATGACTAGGATCAATACTTGAATTAATAGGCTATGTAAAACAATAGTAATAATCAGTGATAAGTGTCTAGTGATATCACCAGAGTAGAATACTTTTGTATCCTTCAAATCCAGTGATTATTTATAGGAAATAAATGTTTGTAATATGGTGGTTTTATCATTTACATGGATTTATGTATTTATTGCAGTTAGATGAAACATTGCCCCATAAGATGCTAGCTGCTTCCAGTGGGATCAAACATACATTTAATCCAGTTTATCCCAGTTCAAACACTTTGGTGGAAATGACTCTTGGGTAAGAATTTTTATTTGAACAAATAGGAAACTTTTATATGCTTTCATTATGATTATGCCAAAGTTTAAACTGATTGATCTTGCCAGTTTCACATGTTCTATGTCTGGAAAGTCTGTTCTCTAACCTCACTTGTGATCTGTTGCCACCTGGCTTGCGACCAGTTACCTGAGGCATCATCTTCTCCCAGTTGTTTCTACTCACCCAATCCAGTTTGGCAGGAATGTCTGCTGGTGGGGACTAGGAGGTGTGCCTTTTTTGCCATAGTGCCTACCTTCTGGAACATTCTCCCTTCAGAGATTAGGATAGCCCTGATCCTATTCCCCTTTCATAAGACCTGGTTACATGCCTGCCATGGGGTCCAAGTATTTTAACGGCCCTCTTTCCTGATTGTATTAACATCTATGGTTATAATTTTTTCTCAGCTGCTATATATATTTATTTTTTGTATTGTGTTTGTACTTGGTTTAATTGATTGTTCACCACCCAGAGTCATCCTTGTCTGAGATAGGTGGTCATAGAAATTGAATGAATGAATAAATAAATAAATAAATATTATAGTTACCAGATTAATTTGCATTGCAGAAAAAGAGGTGGGACTGACTTTAAACATCTGGGAGGGGGGTTGTCCAGCAATTTGTAGAGAATTGCACTCTGTCATCTTGCAAATTATTAAATTATTATCTAGCCTATCCATTTTAATAATAACACTCAGATGAATAAGGATAGTGGTTCAGATTTTATGGTTTCTCCCCCCCCCAAAAAAAAAAATCACTGTTGTATATGGGCATTTATTTTTTTCATATCTACTTTTCCTAAGATGCTTCTACTACAGTGTTCAGTGAATAATATCAGAAATATTCCATAATTATTTTATTTATTATTTATTTATTTATTAATTTTTATTTATTAATTTGTTTATAGTATGAAGAAACTGAAAGAAGAAATGGAGGGTGTTGTTAAAGAATTAGCTGAAAATAATCATCTTTTAGAAAGGTTAGTTATCCATACCACGCTGTAGCATATATCCAGAGAACTGAGAAGTCAAGATTTCCAGGGAATTATCTGAATGGAATGCAAAACCACAAGGGGAGAGAATTGGATGAGAAATAAGGCTGTTGGAAAAGACTTAGAGATATTTGGAGTTTCCCCAGATGCTTGAGTAAAAGTTTATTAGGACAGAGTATTTCTGCATAACATTCAGAGTAGTTTTCCTCTACCAGTAGCTCAATAGGTATGCAAAGAAACAATGGGTTAAATTGAGTGAGTATGTAGCCTCAGGATAGGCAACCACAGGTTTTCCAAAACTGCAATTCTTGTAATCTATGTCTGTTATCTACAGTGATACCTCAGCAATCATCGTTAATTGGTTTCGGGAGGTACAATAAGTACCAAACAAATTACGTGACTTATCATCTGACCGTTTGTTTTTACTGGGAGGGACTTTCTGTCTGTCTCTTTTCCTGTCTTGGTGACTTCCTCAGCATAGCCAACTTCCTGTCTGCCCTCTGTGGCCATCTTCCTTTTGCAGCAACCTTCCCTGCATGGCTGACTTCCTGGCCATTCTCCACAGCCGTCCTCTTCTTCCTATTGTAGTGTGTTAAGTACCAAACAAACAAGTACCAAGGCAACATTTTTACATCAAAATGCGTCGCAGACTCAGTTCAATAAGTATTGAAGTAGTTGAGTACTGAGGTACCACTGTATAACCATTGCTGTGTCAGTTATGTCTTACCAGAATTGTAATTCAAAATATCCGGAAAACACTAGATTGCCTACTACAGGCTCATTTGGTACCAGCAGTTTTTTTTTAAGGGGGGGAGGCTGCACTCACGTTAGGCTATTCATGGAAGAAAAATAGTTTGTAAATCATGTGTCAGATGTAAACAACTGATTTCATAGATGTGTCCAGGTAGTTTTTTTGATAGTGGTTTGCCACAGCGACCTTATAGGGCATTTTTTTACTTTACTATAGCCCTGGGATTCTTTGACTCTCATTCAAGTATTAATCAAACTTTGCCTTACTTAACCTTTGAGCTAGACATCTCATAAATATCAGTGTTTTGTAAACTAGAAATATATGAATCAAGCGCAGTTCAATTTGAATTCAAGATTCAAAAATGGCAAGATTTGAGTCAAACAAATGTTGACTCAACCAAGTTTTAAGTATATGCTATAATGAGAAAGTTCTCTGCAGATCTTTATATTTTTTTGACACAATGGAATTTTTGGGGGCAAATATAGGAGAAATAAGGAAAGAATAGACCAGCCTCCAGAATGTCAAGCAAAGAGCTTAGAGACACATTGTGCAAAATCAATGCAGAATGGGTCAGATTCTAAATAACAACAGAAACCTTTTTTAAATATAAGATCTTACTAAAATTCAGAGAATGTGCCTTTCATTGACTAAATGCTTTTTTAGGCTGCTCATTCACTGACAGTATTAGCCTCTTTCATGACTGTTGCACAAGTTGTATGTGCAACTTTTATTTAAAAGAAAAACATTTAAGATGTATGTTATTACTATGACAGATACAATACACTGACATAAAGAAATGGTCTGTGTTTATACACAAGTGTACTATCTCAGACCAGTTCAGCCTAAGACAAAACAGAGAGAAAAATAGTCGAAAGAGAACAGGATGGTTTATTTCTAAAATTGTTGCGAAGAACATAAAGGGAGGATGAAGAGCAAAAGAAGCGGAAGCCAGCAAAACCCAGAATTTGTACTGTAAAGCAAAATAGATTGAAACTTAATACAGAATAGCAATAAAATGGATGGATTGATTGATGGAAATATAGAATGTCACCCAAGGAAAATCAAGCTGGACTTTTTAAAAAAACAAACCTTTCTGAATAAATTTTAGCAGAGAGAGCAAACAACGAAGCAGCATTGTCCCCCCCAGATGTTCTTAACAGGCAAGGTTTGTTGAAGGGTTAATAGTCATGGGCATTTTGCTTATGGCAGAATGGAGATTTGTGGAAGTCATCAAATAACTTTTCCCAATGTTGTTCAAATGTAAACAGAATGTTTAGAATTCTTCAAAGCAAGAAACAGCAGATAATCCATCAAATGTCACAGCCTTTACCATTTTGAAAGCATGTTATTTCTTTCAAAGTTTTGCATCGCTTTAGATATTATTTTATTTCTAAACTTGGGATTACATCTCTAAAATAGTCTGAAAGCTAAATTATGTAATATTTAGTGTTACCTATTGGTAATAACTGAATTGTGTTTTTTATTTAGGTTTGGTGCTTTGACAATGGATGGTGGCCCACGAAATGTAGATTGTATGTAGCTATATATTTACCATTATAGCTTTATTGACTTTGCATAGCAAGAACATTTATATGCAAAAAGAATATTCTCTATTTGCATTTCCCTCAGTATTTAACAGAAATATGTAAATATGTATATATTGTAAATCTATAGACTTTATGTTTTGGTAATGTTAAAAGTAGTTTTAACATTTTCCATAACATCAAGGTTTTTCCTATATAAATATGTGTAGCAGCATATTGTGATTCTGAGTACACTGACACAATATTAAAAGTTCTCCTTATTTCAGTTTTATAAGTTACTGGAAAAATTGTGGCCTTTTGAACTATCATGTTCTTTAAAAAATAATGTGGGTTTCCTTTAAATCACCTCAATAAAATCTCAGTAATGAGATTTTCCCATTTTATTGTGAATATATATTTATCACCAGTGACAGTCATATCTTTGGATTTTTAAATCATGCCTATTCTAGATTATTAAAATTATAATTTTTCTAATTGGCACTTAGAGTTAATTCAGCCTTCATTTGCTAAATTGCTAAATCACAAGTGAATTGCAAACTTGTAACATTTTTAAATTATTTTCTTTAAGACAACACTCTATTTCAAATTCAGTGAATCATGTTAATTTTTCTTGTTAAAATGTTAGTATGTGTTTTGAAATATAATTTTAAATCCTACCCCTAACATTATAATATGCAGATTCATAATAAACAGCTTTGGTATAGACAATATATTGATTCCGATCATTCAAACATTCTAATAAAATATTAGAAAATTGTTTCCTTTTTTATTACAGTCATACAGGTAATCCTTGATTTACAACTACAGTTGAGCCCAGAATTTTAGTTATAAGTCATTGCAGTCATAGGTCTAATGACCATGTTAGATTTTGACGTCTTTATGATGATTGTTAAATGAGTCATTGCAATCATTAAGTAAGTCGTGCAGTTATTAAATGAATCATATGGTTGTAAGTCCAAATCCAATTGATCCAATGGGCATTTTTTTGCCAAAGCAAAAAGCATCATAAAACTTGTTCATGTGACTGCAGGATGCTGCAACTGATTGTAAATGTTCCTTATCATGTGACTAAGAGTGCTGTGGCAGTCATAACTTCAAGGACAGATTACATGTAATTGTTTTCAAGTCCATTGTAGCTTAACAGCTGTTAAGCAACTAGTCGTAAGTCAAGGACTACCTGTATTAAGATTAAAACAGAGGTTTGCACAAATATGTTTCATGCAGATGCCAACATATGGAGTTGGATTCAGACAGCATGGTTATACGTGCTTAGAACTAATTCACTGAAAATACTGGGAGTTTACTAAGTCTTATAGGAGTTGATTCTGAATAGGTCTAGACTTTAGTCCACAAAAATATTTGTGGACTTCCAGTGATTAATTCTTGCAGGCCAACCAAGCCAAGCTAATGGCATCGTGTTGACTTCAGCAATAACTTGTTTTCCTGTTTGTCAGGTATCCAAGGCTGGTATATCAATCTGTTTTGAATCACTTCTGGAACAGACTAGCTAATTTGACACTATTTCAGAATTTGGTGGCTTGAAGCTTTATGCATATTCTATTTTTTTCAGTGAAGCTTATATAAAAAGCAAAATAAAATAGCTAATTTCTATATAGATGGGCACTTGGCATCATAAAGTTAAGTAATACAGGGAAATTATTTTATTATTATATTTTTAACTTATTCATGGTCTCCTGGTTTCTAACCTTATGCCTCAACATGATTGAACAGAAGAAAAGGTATAATAGTTATATTATATAATTATATACTTATATAAAAGTATAATAGTTGCAACATTCAGTGCAATTATGACTGTTATCTTTGTGTTGCAGCTAAATATATTTGTGAGTGAATTATTTTTCAGCACTATAGTATCTCTCTCCAAAGTTATGGCATGCAATTTTATCTTAGGGGAACAAAGTAGAGACTTAGGAAAGATGCAGATAATTGTTCTAGCAAACTCCATTTAATTATTATGCTATATCTGCTGCTATAAGCTCTAACCACAAGATTGCAAGAGATTTAGTTGAGTAATAATGTCACTGCAGAAAATGTGGCATCTCGGTTTGCTTTGTTCAACTGATCATTGCAAATAATGCAATAAATGTGCTCAGAAATGCCTAACTTAAATACTCCAATGTTCGCTATCTAAAATACAGTAGAGAAAAGAGCATCTCCCTTGTTTTAGACAATTCATGTGTAAAAACAGCTATAATGCTTATACTGCAACTGAGAGCTGTCTGTGTACAATATATGTAAAATTGCATCCTGCAGAAACTTAAAGTACATGTTTCTCTGCACCTATCTTTTTTTTTTTAATAACAAATTTTATTGGTTTTTTAATTTGTACAACAAATTGCTCAAGACACACCGTGGTGGTTGGGTGATCAATCATCCAGAAACAAAATCATATAATACCTCGAGTAAATACATTAAATGTTCCCTCTCTATTTCCCTCAAATAATATAACATATTTAAAATAATCCATTTTTACATTTCATTTCTATAAATCCTAATCCTGTTTTGAACTTTATTAATTTACAGTTACCATAGTCCAATTTAATCTTAGATAAACATATTATCACTTCGGGTATCCCTTCTAAAATACAAATTCAGATCCATTCTGGTTCTTAATCTCATAAATCATTGATTTTATCATGAATCTCTCTTATTTCTTCTTCCACTACAAAATAATTATCCTGGTTAAAAATAAAATATTACTCTACTCTATACATATACAATCCATCAGTCAATCTATCTCTATAACAAAACATTTCCACCCATTAGATAGAATTTAATTCTCATCCAAATAATTCGTGTCTAAAAGAAAAAAGAAAGAAAGGAAAGAAACACACATATTATTACACAAAGCATCATCTTACTAACTTAACACACTCAATTAATTGTTAAATCAATCCGAATCTCTAAAAAACTTCTTCCATTTTCTTATTCTCATTCCATTACAAAATAATTTTCATACAAATAAAGATATTATTCCCCCCCAAAAAACATTCTTACTCTATTTAACATATATGTTTTAATAATCACTGATTTTCAACTCTAAATCTTAAACCTTAAGTCAATCCATATTTCTCAAAGCCTTTTTAATCCATTACATATGATTTTAAGTTTCTCTTTTAAGTCTTATTCTAGCTTTCTTTTTGTACCAAGCAGGTTTCAATAACAAGGCCTCTGTTTCAGCAGATAAATCTCCCTTTATTGCTTGCAATGTCATTTGGGTCAGTAAAAAACCTCCCATCCTATGTTTTAGGCACCTGGCTCCTGTCTGCTGAATAAGACACTCGATCATGTCCAATTTTTTAGTTAGTAATTGATTATCAAAATTGTCATAATTCTCAACCAATTGTAGTTTCAAATCCATTTCTGTTAGTTTTGAAGTTATAGCTGGTTTAGTTGCAATCATTTTTTGGTCATTCGATGTCTCAATAGGTTGTATGTAAAATGAAATAGAATCTTCTTTAGTGTAAATTAATTCCTCTTCTGTTGCTTTTTGGTCTTGAAGGTCAGTTTGTAGGTTCACAATAGAATTTCTGTTTATTATTTCTGTAGTACTATCTCTTATTTGGAAACATATTTCCTCAGTAGCTTCATAGATTTTTTCCAGTATGAGTTTACAGCCGAGTTGTAAATAAGTTTTCTCCATTTCAATAGTGACTAGAACCAAAGCCTGTTATCTTTTGGTGGAGGCTGTATTCCAAAACATTTAGTCAGTATCCACCCCCACAAATAACAGCTGTTAAATTCTTTGTCTTTTTCTTTATGATGGTCTGAAGGTCAAAGCCAATCTCATCATCAGACAGAAAAAACAAAAGACAATTGCAATTTTAAATTTCTTCACAAGGTGTCCTCAGTAGACTATAAAAGTCTCTTCCAGACACCAAAAATAATGTTGTCAAAGTCAGAAAAAGAATAATATTTTTCACATATATGCTAAATCCAGTAGTAAAGTTCATTAATAAAAAAGACCCCAAAATAAGTAAAAGCAAAAAAATAGTCAATTAAAGTCAGTTTTCATCCAAAGCTTCTGTTCCCACACTAACCGATGCTGCTCTCTTAAAACAGGGAAATAAATCCAAAAATGCTTTTTACAGGCAAGAAAAAAGAAAAAAAGGCTAAGAGAGTAAAAAAAAATCTCACCCGGATCATCCACGGTGGTTCTTTGTGCTTAGATGTTCTTCTGACTTCTGGTTACAGCAGCAAAATGAACGGCCATTTTACTAACCGCTGTTTCCTCCATCGGCCCTAAGGAGCAATCTCGGACCGTGGAAGGAGCTGCCGCCCTTCCACAGTCGACGAGGACCTCCTCAACTGTAGCCCCTCCAAGGCGGCTTTTCGACCCGATTAAGGGTCTACCGGCAGAGAGAAATCAGCCGGTGAAGAGAGCGATCTCTTCACACGGCTGCAAATGCCGCGATCCGGAACCGGAAGTCATGTTTCTCTGCACCTATCTTGTAATTCGAGTACTGCCCCTATGGATTAAAAACTGCCCTATTCAATACCCTCGTACAAAAGTAATCCATGTTAAGTAGCAGAACGTCAAGTATTATTAAGTAAGCAGCAATCTGACATATTTAAATGGAATACATTTCAGTGCTTCTGCCCTGAGTTTTCTTCTTGAGTGGGAGTGTGACCAAGGATGTCCCGCTGCCGGTCTTGCTTTGGCAGGCAAGAAATTCATAAGGATACTGTGAACAGGCTCTGGAGCCAGTTCATGGTGAAGGTCCACACAAAAGGCATTGTGGGCTATCCCAAGAGTTGGAGGCAGGGTGA
The DNA here is from genome assembly GCF_001527695.2 of Protobothrops mucrosquamatus. Classification (NCBI taxonomy): domain Eukaryota; kingdom Metazoa; phylum Chordata; class Lepidosauria; order Squamata; family Viperidae; genus Protobothrops; species Protobothrops mucrosquamatus. Next base: position 228,283 of record NW_015386232.1, read on the forward strand.
CATTTCTGTACCAGCTCCTGAAGTGATTCAGCCTATATACAGCATGGTGGGGACTGTACCAGAGAAAATGCCTCCCACCCAGCTCAGCAGGATCCCAAGTTCCAGAGGTGAGAGCAAGCAAGGAGTGCCCAAGATGAAAGCACCACAGATCCGTTTCCTGGCCTCACGAGCACTTTGGGCACCCTTAGAAGGAGCTGCAACCACTTGCTGCCTTTGCAGTTGAGTAAGTGCGCTAGCCCTAGCTGAGGTGGCCAGATCGATTCAGCCTTGTGGAAGGACTATAGCATGCTACGACCTCTGCTGCTGCTATACCTGCTGGGCGAGTTATTGCTGTGTGGGTGAGTTAGGCTGCCTACCCTGGTTCTTCCTACAGATGACTCCCCCTTTCATCCGCTTTGTCTACGCCTCCCTCTCTATGCTTGTCCCTATGTTCAGAAGACATTGCATGTACCTGGATATGAATGCTGCTCCCCTAATTCTGTGCTACTTCCTTGTCATAACCCATGAAGAAGGATGGCTGACAATCAACCGTATTAGAGTCCTCTACCTGTCCATTCAGATGTTTATTTTCAAATTATGGCCTCTATAAATATGTATATGTAATTGCAAATACTCTGTCTATTTAAAATAATATATATTTTTTGTATCTAAAATCAAGAATAATTTTAGTTTCATAGGCTCTAAAAATTTAATGAACAGATTAATATTAATTGCCCAAATAGGCCCATATGATGCATTCCTTAGCATTTCTTTAACCGTGGTAAATCTTCGTGGTGTCACACAGTAGCATTTCCTGTCTCCACCCAGCCATTATTTTAGGCTAGCAGATGCTGCTTGGTATATTCTATGAGTTAATCCATTTTATTTACCGCCATCATTGTCCATTTTTTCAGATTGACCTATTTCCCTTCAAGCATGGCTTTGTTAGTATTTGTTAAATTACGGAAGTGGGAACTTGCAGTGTTTTTTTAATTCTGGGCAAGTAGCCTGGCACTCTTCAGGACTTAATAGCCCAATAATGGGAACACTGTAATGCTATAAAAGATTTTATGGCTTTCCCCTTCTATTCCACACATCTATTAACCATCTTAGTTGGGATGTATAGATTTCTAGAATTAAGGCTTATATTTGCTATAGGATGATGTTTTAGAGATAGTTGTCACACACTGAAAGGGGTAAAATCCTTTTTCCTTTATTCTTGATAATTTTTATATAATGAAAAGATGAGATAATTCATTTTACAAAACATAGTGCAGTAATGGCGAGCCTTTTAGAGACTGAGTGCCCAAATTGCAACCCAAAACCCACTTATGCATTGTCGAGTGCCTGGTGGGTGTGGCCCATTGGGTGGGCGTGGCTGCGGTGGTAACGGCAGACTGGGTGGGATTAAAAAGTTCAATCAATCAATTCCAACTTTGCAAGATCTTTTTTTTCCCCCAAGAAGTTGAAATTGACTGATTGAACCTTTTTTTTTTTTTTGCACACGGCGGCAGAGGCCTAAAGCGAAAAGGTTTTATAAAACCCAGCTGAAGGCCTAGGACTGGGGCGACGGCGCGCGTGCCCACAGAGAGGGCTCTGAGTGCCGCCTCTGGCACCCGTGCCATAGGTTCGCCACCACTGACATAGTATATATTCTCCCTTCCCATAGACACAATACAATAGAAAGAAAAAGTTAACACTTTCAGAATCTGCTTTCAAAAAGTAGAAACCCAATCTTTACTTACACAGATTTTATTTTTTTTTGAAGAACAGAATTCATTATATGTAGAAAACTTGTTCCAAATCTTCACCACTACTTTGATCCTCACAAGCAAAGCAGTCAGTGTTTGTGTAGAAAAAAGAACCAGTGAAACATGTTGGAGAATAAGCTTATTACATGAAAATACATGAGCTGAAAAATAGCAAGATTTTAAAGTTGCAGAACTTTGTGTAATATTTGGTTGCAAGAATAAGAAAACACTGGTGGAGAGCAAGCTTATTGCATGAAAATAAGAGATGAAAGAGATAAAGATACAAGACTATAAAGTTGTATAATTGGCTGTAATATTTAGTTACAAGAATAAGCAATAAAAGATTTTGCTAGAAAGAACAGGATAATTGTAGTATGATAACAATAATAAACAAACATTTATGTTATAAATACTGTAAGAAAAGCTCATGCCAAGCTTACGGCGTTATTTCTCAGCCTTTTAAGTATTGACTCTTGAACTATTCTAGTGTGTTTCCAGCTAACTTACTAAGTCAGCAATCCCTAAAGCAGCTCCCAAATAATTGGTGACATTACTGAAAAGCTAAGTAAAAAAGAGACCTGGCTATAAAGAGAGTGCAACCTATACAGCTCACAATTTCACTGTCTACATTTATGGATAAAGAAGAGTAGAATGATGTGGATCTTTTTAAACTTCCTGCATATGATGATGATGATGATATCCATTAAGTCGAGTCCGATTCTTGGCGATTCTGTAGGCCAGGTCTCTCCACATCTTCTGATCTTGCAGTACTTGAGTTTTTCTATGCTTTGGCTGGTGTCAATTTTCATAGCGTCCAGCTGTGTTCTTTGATGACCTAGTTTCCTTTTACCGTTAACTCTTCCCAACATAATTGTTTTCTCCAGTGAATTCCCTGATTAAGTTTGAAAAATATAATTAAGACATTTTGTGAAGTACAATTTATTTCAGTTGTAAACTTTATCATGGATTCCCTGGAGGGAAGAATTGTATTTAATGATCATCCTTTCTTTTCTCTGGGGATTCCTTATAACTTGTCCTTAAAGGCCGCATAGGCTTTCTTGAATCACATAGCAGCTTATTTGTCCTTTTAGTCTACTGATTACTTCTTGCTCCCCATTGTATTCTGTTTGGAATGGGACAATTCACCACAGCCATCTCACCATTGCCAACTTGATGTGGTCATCTCGACACAGCCAACTCGCTGGACAGTTCTCCATGGCCAACTTGCCACAGGATAACTTGCCACAGAAAATTCCATGTATGATAATTCAATAAATGTTATCTGCCACTGTTTCTTCGACATAATTCCCATTTTTGTCAATGGAAACAATGTCAAAGAAACAGTGGAGGATAACCTTTATCACATTGAGTTATTCCATGTGGAATTTTCTGTGATAAGTTGTACCACAGCAAGTTGGCCATGGTGAGTTGTCCCGTGGCGAGTTTGCCACAGTGAGATGACTGTAGCAAGCTGTCCTAGAGCTTATTCTGTTTTCTTTCTAAAGCAGCTCCCAAATAATTGGTGATGTTACTGAAATTTGCCTCTTTAACTGACTGTTATTATGGCCATTTCACAGATTCTTAACTCTGCTAAGGGATTAATGCCAGCACCAGCTTAGCTTTCTAAAGTACAGATAGTCAACTTACAACAGTACATTTAATTACCATTCAAAGTTACAATGGCACTGAAAAAAGTGACTTATGACCACTTTTCACACTTATGACCATTGCAGCATCCTCATGGTCACATGATTTATATTTGGATGCTTGACAACTGAGTCACATTTAGACAGTTGCACTGTCCCGAAGTCATGTGATCCTCTTTTGTGACCTGACAAGCAAAGTCAATGGGGAAACCAGATTCAGTAACCATGTTACTAATTTAAGAACTGCAGTGATTCACTTAAATGTGGTGAGAAAAGTCGTAAAATAGGGCAAAACTTACTTAACAAATTTTTCACTTAGCAACATAAACTTTGGGTTCAATTGTGGTCGTAAGTTGAGGACTACCTATATCTCTTCATTGATTGAAAACATCAGGTTTTCAATATGCATTGTAAAATAGCTTACCCTCATGAGATATATTTCCTCTCCTACCAGTACACATTGTAAAGTTGTGTTAATATTCATGTTCTGATGGATATTTGAATATTGGTGGCCTGCCTTTGGCATGCTTTTTTGTTTAATGCAGATTTTTGATGATTTTAGTTTTAGTTTATATGTTTTAAAGTTACTGAATGGTAAGGATTTTAACCAGAAGCTTGCCTGTGTGCATAGCAAGCTTTTAACACTTGTATTGTATTTTATTGTATGAGCTTGAGATTGCACAATGTACAAATGGTTGTACTGTAATAAATAAATAAAATTATTCAACTGGTGCATTCTGCAGTCAGTATATTCCATCCCACATTACTATGAATTTAAATGGAACATTGTATTCTGATTTTGCTGAACCTTTCTATCAGAAAAAAATAAAAAATGCTGTAATGAAAATGTTAATCCTATAAAATGGCAGCTCAAAATGAAATTACCATATAATTGTCTTACAACAATTTAGAGTTTTTTATGCTATAGTTCCTATTTTGTGCATCTATATTTGCAACTTTTTATATACTACATTCCAAAATGACTCCAAGTGATTTACAATATAACATTAAAAAATAGATAATCATCCCACTAAAAAGTAAAAAAGGTATACCACAAAGCCCATTCTAGGTGTCAGAACCCACATCCTAAGGGGGCTCTTTCTAATTCTAACTTTATTTTTTCTATTCTGGGTTCTGCCATGCTCCTGGAAGGGAGGGGGAAAACGTTGTGGGCTGTTTCTTTGTTTATTGCTACAATGTAATTCTTTCACTGCCTCCGCATAAACGCTCTTTGAACTGTCCTTCCCCTTGATGTCAGCTCGAGGGGGGGGGAGAGAAAGAAATGTACCTCCGGGCACTGGCTTATCTCCTCTTTTGGAAGGGAAGGTGCGAAGACCCACCAAACATCGCTACAAGCCTGAGACAGTCTGGCGTTATCAGCTTTTTCCCAAAACTGACTTAACACCTGGGGATTGGCCCATTTGAACTGACTGGATGAACTATTGGGGTGGCGTTTGCTTGGGACACTTTTAACCTATTGATCTGAGCGGGAAACCCCAGATCCTGTCTACTATGCCTGCTATCAGTTTCTCCTAATAAAAGTTCCTTTTGGAAGAAACTGCTTCCACGAGTTCTGCTTTCTTAGGATGAGGTTCTGAAGTGGGCCCTGACATTAGACAGGATCTGCAGTAATAGCCCGGAAGGAAAGCCCTTACTGGGAGACTTGGCAAATCATGTCAGACAACAGAATAGAGAGAGAGGAACCTGCCATGGGGGGAAGCCTCCTGCCAAGCAGACCCCTGCAAATACTCCAGCTTCGGATCCTAGAGCTCCTCGGAAGAGGAGGTGGTGAACGTCGCCACAAGCCCAGGTGGTCAATGGGCATTGGAAGGAAGGAGGACTGGGAGAAGAAAGCCAGAAAGGTGATGCTCAGATGGGGCAGTCACCAGCCGGGCTGGAAAGAGGAGATGGAAAGGTTTCTCCGTCTCAGCGAGGACAAAGATTGCCCAGGGCACTTCAGCCGATTGTTGGAACAGGCAATCAGCATGATGAAAATAGCCCTTGACTCTATGAAGGAGGAGAAAGCTGAACCGTACCGGGGTACCATCTGCCTGGGATCCGGCAGGAGAGCCAACGAAGGGGAAACCGACCCGAGGCTTCTGATCCATCCGAAGGAACTATTGAAACCGCCATGATCACTGCTGCTGCACCCACCCCCTGCCGTATGGAAACTGCAGACAGAGAAGGGAGGTGACACAAGCGAAAAAAACGACACCGATCCATCCAGAAGTTTCCACCACTAGATGTGAAGTTCCGGGGGGAGCCATGGTGGCTGGGATTTTTCTTAACCCAGGTGCTAAACTATAAGGAGGAATACGGCCGGGACATCCCATCCAACCAAGCCAGAATTCGCATCGTACAAGCAGCCCTGGATGGCATTGCAGCAGATTGGGTTGTAGACCTCCACGATTCAGACGCACTGGAGCTACTGAACTTCAACCAATTCATGGTTTCCCTCAGACGCCGGTTCAAAGATCCCTTAGCCGATCGAAAAGCCCGGGAGCAGATAAAGATGGTGAAGCAGGGTAGACGACCAGTGGCGGAATACACCCAGGAATTCCGGACCCTGGCCAGCAAACTGAATTGGCCAGAGGACATCCTGCTCAGCCATTTCAAAGATGGATTGAATTACGACCTCTGTGACGCCTGCCTTGGGGAGATCCTCATCGGCTGCAAGACTGGTATGTCCTGGCTGAGGAAGCCAAGATTGACCTGGCCAAGAGGCAATGCAGAGGGGGGAGATTGTGGGGAAAGTCACCATTGGAGCCGACCCATGAGCCGGCAAAGCAATCATCGACCACCAAAAGAACCACCAGATGTTTCAAATGCGGGAAAGGGGCACCGCGCTGCCGAATGCCGATCTCGCACCTCGAATGGAAAGTCTGACTGGGTCCCAGCTGGGAAGCCTGGAAAACCGCCAGCAAAGACAAAGGAGATGGCCATGAAAGGCACAGAAGCCGTCGAGTTCCCCACCTCAGCTCCGCGAGGAAAGGGAACTCTGGCCCACACAGGAGGGATGTTCCACTCATCCAACGACAACTCCGAGGACAAACCCCTGGTAAGTGGACCCATTGTGCCCCTCACCAGGACAGTAAAGTTGCCCGAAGCCGTAGAAGTCAGGGCATTAATTGACTCTGGTTGCACTTGCTGCCTTATAAGCCCAACGTTAGTGCGGAATTTAGGAATTCCGGTGAAGCTGAAGAAACCGATCTCGTTCAATTAGATGGGTCCATAGCAGGGCGGATGCCTGCCACCCTAGCAATGCTACCAGTTCAACTCACCCTGGGGGACCACGTAGAGACTAACATTTGTGGTAACCCCTGGCATGGAATGCCCCATAATTCTGGGCATTGCATGGCTGGCCAAGTGGAATCCACGGGTGGACTGGAGGACGGCAGAGTTTAGATCCCCAAAAAGAGAGTCGACCAAGGCACCAGCCCAGCCCCCACTAAGGGAGGCCCTGACCAAGAAAGCCATGGTAGGGGGAGAAAAGGAACTACCTGAAATACCAGAGGAGTATAGAGACTTGGCTGAAGTATTCAGCGGGGAAGTGTCTGATGAATTGCTGCCTCATAAACCCACGGACTGTGCGATAGAAATCAGATTGGGCGTGAAACTTCCCAAGCCTAGATTGTACTCCGTGAACCCGCAAAAATTGGAGGAAATGCAGAAATTCATAGATAAAAAATTAGAAAGGGGTTTCATTCAGCCGGCAAAGCTGAAAACTGCCGCCCTATGCTGTTTCAAGAGAAGAAGGATGGGACTCTTTGCCTCTGTGTTGATTATAGAGCTTTAAACGCAATAAGCGAAAGCAATCTATACCCTCTCCCTCTCATGAAAGACATGTTATCCCACCTTTCGAAATGGAAGATCTTCACCAAACTGGACTTAAGAGAAGCTTACTACCGAATCAGAATAAAGGAGGGGGATGAATGGAAGAAAGACAGCATTTAATTGCCCCTTGGGGTGCTACCAATTTCGGGTTCTACCTTTTGGGTTGCAAGGAGCTCCCACCGTATTCATGCAGTTGATAAATGACATGCTAAGGGAGCACCTGTACAAGGCGGTACTCGTTTACCTGGATGACATCCTTATATTCACTTAAACCATGGACGAGCATGTCAAACTGGTCAGAGCAGTCTTAAACAAACTACGGGCAGCTCACCTTTATGCGAAACTTTCTAAGTGCGAGTTCCCTAAGGATAAAATTGACTATCTGGGATACCGCATCTCCCCAGATGGCATAGAAATGGGCCCTGAGAAAGTCTGAGCAGTGCTAGAGTGGGCTTCGCCCCACACTAGAAAACAATTGCAGAGTTTCCTGGGGTTCGCTAACTTTTACTGACAGTTTATTCCCTCCTTCACCAAAATAGCATTGCCAATTACTAATTTATTGAAAACAAGGGGGGACGGAAAATCCAACCTGAGCCAACCATTAAAATGGACAGTAGAATGCCAAGCCGCATTCGAGAGACTGAAAAAGCTGTTTTCTGTAGAGCCAGTACTAAGGCATCCAGACACCAACAAACCTTTTGTAATTCAGGCGGATGCCAGCGACGTAGCTGTGAGAGCTGTACTTTTACAAGAGAACGAAGGGACATTACAGCCCTGTGCATATACTTCAGGAAAATTCACTGAAACAGACAGAGGTGGGCAGTCTGGGAAAAAGAGGCATACGCAATACGATGGGCTCTCCTCACTTGGCGGCACTTCTTGGAGGGAAACAAAATTCCAAGTGTGGACCAACCACAAGAACCTGGAAGCACTGAAAACGCCCAGGAAACTAACCCCTAAGCAAGCACGGTGGTCACAACATTTCCACCGTTTCAATTTCATGCTGAAACACCTACCGGGGGGGGGGAGAGAAACTTCCTGGCAGATGCACTATCCAGAATGCTACAATATAATAGCACTCGGGCTAGTACAGGGGTGTCCAAACTTTTTTCAAAGAGGGCCAGATTGGATGAAGTGAACGTGCTGGAGGGCCGAACATTTTTCCGAACATTCTTTGAACCATTACAATTAAATGCAAATGAATTATTTTATGCCTCTTTCCTCTCCCTCTCTTTCCTCTTTCTCTCTCTCGCTCTTTCCTTTCCCTTTCCTCTCCCCTCTCTCTCT
>NW_015386232.1:239163-240376 GCF_001527695.2 Protobothrops mucrosquamatus
AAGTGCAAGTGCCTCTGTCTCTGTCTCTCTCTCTCTCTCTCTCTCTCATGGGACTTGCCGGAGGGCCGTGGGAGGGCCGGATTTACATAGAGCAGGGAGGGCTGTTCGAGGGCCGGATTAAACCGGGCCGCGGGCCGCAAATGGCCCGCGGGCCGGACTTTGGACATGTCTGGGCTAGTATAACAAAACCACTCATGCCAGAAAAACAGCTGGCAACATGAGTTACTACCCAAACACAAGCCAAACTCCAAAAACCTTTAGCGAGCCAAGCAGGAATTGAATTTAGAAAAGCATTAGAAACCAATGAATGGTTCCTAAGCCACAAAAACCTATGCACAATCACAGATGGACTACCATGGGTTGGAGAGAAATTATACATACCTAAAAGCCAGAGACTTGCGTACATGCAACTATGCCACGATTCAAAATCTGCAGGCCATTTTGGGTTTGTGAAAACACTACACCTAGTTAAAAGGCAATTTTGGTGGCCATCAATAAAGAAGGACATTGAAAGCTAAGTGGGTAGCTGCCCAATTAGTGCCTCAGCAAAAAGATAGCAAGGAAAGTCACCTGGGTTGCTGCAGCCAGTAGCAATCACCTCCGTGCCTTGGAAAGAGATCTCCATGGACTTTATAGTGGAACTACCAGATAGCAGCGGAAACACAGTCATCTGGGTTGTAATGGACTTATTTTCCAAACAAGTGCATTTTATCCCCTGCTCAAAGATTTCTACCGCAAAAACTCTTGCAAGGCTGTTTGTTCAGCGCATATATCGATTACATGGAGCCCCACAATGCATTATATCCGATAGAGGAGTGCAACTCACATCGGAATTCTGGAAAGAATTCCTAACTTTGTTAGGGACCACTCAAGGACTGTCATCTAGTCATCATCCGCAAACGAATGGTGGGACTGAACGGTTGAACTGAGTACTGGAACAATATCTAAGATGCTTTATTAATTACCAGCAGAACAACTGGACCGACCTACTTCTATTCGCTGAAGTTGCCTACAAGCTGTACATCTCCACCCCAGGCCACCCCAACGATGCCCTTGACGTGATGGCCCGCTGCCTGGAGGCCGTACGGGTCTGGATGGGGAGGAACAGACTCAGGCTCAACCCTTCCAAGACCGAGTGGCTGTGGTTGCCGGCGTCTCGGTATGGTCAGCTGACGCCATCGCTGACTATAGGGGGCGAATCTTTGGCCCCCTC
>NW_015386232.1:240649-256750 GCF_001527695.2 Protobothrops mucrosquamatus
AGCAAGCGGACCTGACCTAGGGAGGATTTTATATGGGGTTTATTTTTTAGCAATTTGACAGAGACACAACTTTAAAATTTGATTTAATTCGGTTTTATTGGGGGGGGGAATGTATTTATGTTTTGTTTTAAATATGTTGTGCGCCGCCCTGAGTCCCGTTGGGAGAAGGGCGGCATATAAATTAAATTAAATAAATAAAAAATAAAAAACAACGCCATTCATTCCAGCATGGGCTACACTCCATTCTAAGTAGCCACAGGACAAAGTTTCAACCTAATGCCGGAACTTTCCTCTGCAGAACCTGTAATCCCTTTGTTAAAGAAGTGGATTGCACAATTAAAAAATACCTGCCCAGTAGTCAGAAAAGCCTTAGATGAGGCTAGGCAAGGAGATAAACTGCAAGCAGATAAAAAGAGGATCAAGCCAAAACCTTTTACTGTAGGGGAAAAGGTTTACCTATCCAGCAAATACCTAAAATCCTTACAACCATCAAAGAAACGGGGGCCCAAATATGTAGGACCATTTCCCATTATTAGAATTATAAACCCGGTAACAGTAGAATTAGAACTCCCCAAATCCCTCAGGCAAATCCATCCAATGTTCGACTGCAGCCTTTTAAAATGCGAGCAACAGTCACCATTAAGACCAGCTGTTGCTCCTCCCCCTCCTCCCATTATGGTAGAAGGGGAACAACATTTCAAAATTAAAGAAATCCTAGACTCTAGGAAATACCATGGCTCCATTCAATACTTAGTGGCGTGGAAACATCTTCAATCCTCCCAAAACAAGTGGGTCCACAAATGCCATATCAAAGTCCCTAAACTGCTTAAGAAATTTCACACTGAATACCTGAACAAACCAGATTAACCTATATATGTATTTGTCTCTATTTCTCCACAGGTGGATCTCTCTTTTTTTTTAAGGGAGGCAGGATGTCAGAACCCACATTCTAAGGGGGCTCTTTCTAATTCTAATTCTAACTTTATTCTTTCTATTCTTCTGAGTTCTGCCATGCTCCTGGAAGGGAGGGGGGAAATGCTGCAGGCTGTTTCTTTGTTTCTCTGTTGCTACAATGTAACTCACTGTCTCCGCATACACGCTCTTTGAACTGTCTTTCCCCTTGATGTCAGCTTGAAGGGGGGGAGAAAGGAATGCACCTCCAGGCACTGGCTTATCTCCTCTTTTAGAAGGGAAGGTGCGAAGACCCACCAAACATCGCTACAAGCCTGAGACAGTCTGGCGTTAGCAGCTTTTTCCCAAAAGTGACTTAACACCTGGGGATTGGCCCATTTGAACTGACCAGATGAACTATTGCGGTGGGGTGGTACTCGAATATTGTCATGTCCTAAAAGTGATACAATCTGTGAAAAGGTTGGAAATCCCTGCTATAAGCCACCCCCAAGATATCTAAAAAGACCAGAAGAGTTGTACTATCCTCAAATAATTGCACAATCATCCTCCAGTTCCTAACATTTATCAGAATGACTGATCCAGTTTCACTCCCATACCTAAGCCTGAACCTATATCAAAAGGGGTCCTGATAATCCATTTCTCCAGTGGATTCTCTACTTTCCCCACAAGGGGAACTGGCAATGGGTTTTAACTGGCCAATATTACCAGATCAAGAGAAACCACCTGAGGACTTCTGGTTTTCCATCACAGTGCCGCGGACACTGGAAGACGAGCTCTATCTTTCACATCCGAATTCGTCCTGCTTTGGGACCCTGGAAAGGTTTGAAAGTCGCCCTGTAGGTGTGACAAGCATGAGGGGACCCCCGCTTGATCACGGGAGGGTGGCAGCCCTTCCGTTTGATCCGGGGCAGCCCTCCAAACCAGCGGGGGAAAGACCAGCCATAGCAATATGGCTCATCACTAAGCTGCTGACAGCTGAAGTCAAAATCACCACCAAACACCTTTAAAGCAATGCGGATGAAACTGGGTGAGATCTGATCTTCTCTTTAAGACTTTAAATATCTTTTCCTGTAAAAGCTGCCCAAAGGATTTTTTCCAGGGGAAACAGAGCAACTATAAGAACAATTCTAATGTAATTGGATGTATATGCGTTTGAAACTTGGGGACTAAAAGTGTTCCTATTCTTACTGGAGACGTTTCTTTTTATCTAAAAAAAACCTTGAAAAACTATTATAAAAACTTTGGACTTACCTTGACAGATACCACCTGTGAAAAACTCAGCTGCAAAGAAGGAACTTCTGGGCGGCATATCTGGCCTGTTTGAACTATGAATGTAAACCTTTACTGATTTTCAGAATTATATGTGGGGAATTGCTTTCCTATTTCTTTACATGAGAAGCATATGTTATTACAGCAGATGACAGAATACTTTGGACTATAAATTCTTACTTGGTAAACAATTTCCATTATAAAGACTTCCTATAACACGTGAAATAAATGTCCCATACCTAGCTATAAAAAACAAAAAACTATCCTTAATGTTTTATTTTAAAGTCTTCAACTTAACACATTATCAAGAGAAAATGGATGAAGATCAGGAAAAAATCCTTTCTATGTTGAAATCAATACACGAAACCATTCTTTCAGCTTGTGACAAAATAAGATGCAACATAAAGGAACAAGATGCCAGTTTAGATATACAATCCCAGATCTTGACTACAACCAAAGAACTAACAATGCAGAAAATAACAGGAGAAGTGGAACAACTAAACACTAAGACAGAGGACTCAACTGATCAACAGATCCAGCCAATGGAAAAATCAGAAAAGGGAGTGACAACATTGAAAATGGAAAATATTTTTTACCTAAATCAGAAGAAATTTGAGGAAAAGGAAGAACAACAGATTGAAGGGAAGATAAACCTATCAGGACAATCATGGGAAATTGGAGTAATAGGGAGGTGATCTAATGAATACAAATGGGCTAGTTCTTCCCAAAAAAACTGTAACCAAATGGTCTTTCTTATTTCAAATAAAATATATAATAATAGAGGGACAACTGTTTGATGATTCAAAAGTACTGACATGGAAGGTTAGTTGGCAAAGGAAGAAAGCCAGAGTAAGACTGAAGGAAACGGGTTTTGATTTATTAGAGGGGATTTCATACTACTGATTAGAGGGTTGAATATGGTGGAAAATAGATATTTTTTAGAAAATAAAGTAACATTATAATTGAATAGGTAAGATGTGTAACAAGACTAATAGACTTTTTGTTTAATATGGTGGAAAATAGATAACTTAGAAAACAGAACAAGACTTTATGCAAATAGATATGTTTATTTAGAATATTAGATTTTGTTATGAAAAGAGAAAAAGGAAGAAGTTGAGATAAGGGAAACTTTGGTTACCTAAAGCTTGGAAATTATAAATACCAAATGTTAATTTGAATATTGATGGAAAATTAAAGCTTGGGAAAAAAGCAATAATGGGACATTGATTGTATATAAGGATTGAATGCAAACACAATTAAGATATGTATGCTAAAAATATTGATAAATGTAACAAAGACGGTTTTACTTAGTTGATAATAATAAGAACTATATTAGCCTAATATGAGATAGTAGATATTAAGGGAAAAAGGGAGGAAATATCTGATACTGTAACTTGAGATTTGTACTAAAGATTTATGTTTGTTATTGAATTATTGATTAACCCAGTCACCACGTTGCTTTTTAAATGTTTAATTGTAAAATCAGAAAAGTAATAATATATATATATATATAAAAAGAGAGAGAAACCACCTGAGGGAGCCTTTCTCCATAAGAAGCATTGATAATTTGAATCAATGTTATCTGGAGGGGTTCAAGAGGAATAACAGAGTAGAATAACAGAGTAACAGAGTTGGAAGAGACCTTTGAGGTCTTTTAGTTCAACTCCCTGCTCAAGGAGGAGCAGGAGCAAGAATTCAGTCCAAAGATGACAGTGCTTATGCCACAAAGCAAAATGTCCAGTTCTTCAGGTACACCAGCTGAAATGAGTTCCAGATAACTTTATAAGATAATCCCAATCACCTTATCAAACCCTATTGATATGTAGTCCAGGTTAGTATGAGCATGAACAATATTACAGGCAGGGCTTTTTTTGTCATAGAACGCACCGGAACAGAGTTCCAGCGCCTTTTTTCAACGGATTTTCCAGAGTTGCCTTGAACAAAATCCTAGTCTTTTATATACACTAAAAATTGAAGGGTTTTTTTCAACTACAAAGGTAAACCTTGTAGGGTAGGCAAGGCAGGTTGTATGACGTGTGTGAGTTCTGGCACTTTTTTTTTTTACAAAAAAAAAAACACTGATTACAGGTAACATTTTCCTTAAGCAGGTTGCACCAACCTGCTGCTATATTGCTTTGGGTCCTGTTTGCAAATGTATAACTGGCCTCCTCCAAGACCTCTGATCAACATCCTGTGGATGCAATAATAGAGAAATACAGAAGTTTTGCTGAATTTATCATCATTTTGTAGGCACAAAGATGGGCTCTTTTGCTGCCCGTCTTCTCTTTTGGCATTGCAGATGTCACTTCGTCATTTCATCAGCCTAAGCTCTAGCAAATCAAACCACACCTACATATAAACAGATATAAAGGCCCCTATTTGTTTATATAGTAAGGGAAATTGTGTGCTTCATTACAGGCATATCAATATAGAAATAATTTGATTATCAGTCAATTAGAAGAATGGAAGGAAATAAGTTGTTTTATTTTTCTGGTTTTGAATCATGTCTTTGCTTTCAGAAACACAATCTGCACATTTGTTTTAAATAAATTTATACTTCAGTTTGTCCAACTCATCTCCTCATCAGTATTTTCAAATACAGGTAGTCCTTGTACCATTTGTATTTAATAAAGAAAACTATCCCTCGTGTTGGACTCTATTCTTGGGGACTTAATGTGAAATGCTGTTTTCTTGGTAATGTAAAACGAGTTGTGATTTTCAGCATTGGTAACAGCTGTTAATACTTGGTGATCACATCTTCTATTCAAGAATAGCTAGGAATGGTCCCTGGTCCCTGTAGGCAACCTGTGAGATCTCTTTGGATTGGGTCATGCCCAAGATTGGCTACACATCAGAGGATTTTAGGATTTAAGATGCTGTGAATTAGATGCTCACTGTCATTAACATAGATGGAACAACTGATGATAAGGCATAAGAGGAAGGATTAAAAGGGCTGGAGTGACATAAAAAATATACAGGTCATTTGGAGCAGAACAGCCACACACAATAAAAAATAATAATTAAAACCTAGCTGAAAAAAATACTTTAAAAATATAAGTAGTCTTGATAAAATGAAATGCTATAAATACTATCCAAAATTGTAAGAAGATGGCCAGCCTCTGTTTCAATAACATTGCTCCATAGTCTAGGGCCCTTCCCTGATTAAAATCAACACTTTGAATAATTGTAGCATATCACACATGGCAAACAGAGCCATTTGTAACAATTCAATTGTTCTTGAAGGAAGATCTTGCAGATATGATTTCAAGGCTGGGGCCAT
Organism: Protobothrops mucrosquamatus; assembly: GCF_001527695.2. Lineage (NCBI taxonomy): Eukaryota > Metazoa > Chordata > Lepidosauria > Squamata > Viperidae > Protobothrops > Protobothrops mucrosquamatus. The sequence goes on from NW_015386232.1 coordinate 246,111, forward strand.
TTGTTGCAAAGCTAAACCATGAATTATTATGGTGTAGAAGTAAGCTGAATACTAAAGCTAAAGCAGCTTCAGAAGCTAAGGATAAAATCAAATATTAGGTTTGGGCTCTGTTTTTTCCTAGAATTTCTAATTTGAATATGTACAGTATGTAACGTACTTATTTCTGATTTTTCATTGGATTATTACTCTCAAATATTAAATGTCAATTAAATGTTCTCTATATTAACATCATTATCTACACGATTGAAATATATTTATGATAGGTCCCTTACATTTATTATATTTATTCTTGACCCTTTGTTTCTAGCTTAAAAAGCCTTTGGTCTTGAAATGCTTTCTTGTTCTTTATGTAGTGCTGTACATATTAGAAAGATTTATTTCAACAGGATATTTATCTCTTATATTTAAATTAAAAAAGAATTGTGATACACCTGGCACAATTGGATATGTTTGCTTTGTTTTCAGGAAATAATGTCCTAGGAAAAACTATCTTGATTCAGATGGCAAAAAGTCAGTAAGTTAAAAATAATTGAAGGTGGGATATTAAATGTTTAACATATTTTACTGTCTCTAAAATATAAATATCTACTGAACAGTTGATACTCTGCATTGTTAGTCAAACGTTTTACCATTTTAGCTACAAACACCTGGGCTCCAAAACATCCACAGCATCCTGCATTTAGTCAAGAGACTATTAACCAAATGAGAAAAGCTAAAGAAATGATAAAACAGAATCAAAATGTCAAAAGTTACAAACTTTTTTCAATTGAATGAAGTCAATTTAAATAATTACATAAATGTCTGAAAATCAAATAATCAAAATATTAAACTGTCATTGTTACATAAATTCAGTCCTCAAAAAGGCTTTTTGTCTGTATTTAAGTATTTCATTTAAGAAGACTTACCTTGGCAACATGAAAAGCAACCTGAGACTTTTCTATTTTATTCAATAAATGGATTCTTGAACCAGCAAGAGTAATGTGTTTTAAAGCTATAGCCTAAAATTGCATATCTGGAAAGCCTAGCACACATACTTAAAAGAAAATTGGAAATTATAAAAAGAAAGTATTCCTCAGTAAATATAATGTTGGAAGAAAAGTCCTCATCAGGGTCCAGTCCAAGCCTGGAATAAACAAAATGGAGACTGCTTTAGAAAGAAGGTTGTAGTTTATTGAAGAGCAGAACCACAAGACATGACGCTCTGGAGCAGCTGACCACATGTTGCTGGGAGTAGTGGGTTTTACTTTTTATACCTTCTTGGGCTTTTGTGTTTGGAGTTCCTGTTCCTGTGGCATGAACTTTGACTTGAGGTTCAGTGTGCCTTTCTAGTATTGGTGGGTTAATCCTATTATGTCCCAAAGGTCAAATCCTGCTTCCCTGGGGCTGGGGCTGATGTCTATGTCCTGTGTTGGATATTTTTGGGTTGAGGGGTTGCTGATTCTAGGGATCTTTTGTCTTTCTAATCCCATCAGCTCCAAGCTTCCTAGCTCCAGCCTTTCTGAAAGGATTATCACATCTGCATTTCTACAGACCTGGTTTCTGGCTGGGGGGGGGGAGCGGCGGGAGAAGTTTCTGCCTTTGAAAGATCTTTTCCATTATTCCTTTGGGGAAGATCTGCCTGTCTAATATTTCCCAAAATGTTTCTTTCTCTCTCTGTGTGTGTGTGCTGTCCTCCTACAATAGTAATATAGTAACACAGCTCAGATATGTATTCTTTGCTGAATGGGAAAGAGAGGATTTAGGACTGACAAGTAGTCCTGAGACATACTGCCTGAGATTCTATTTACAGCTTTGAGGATTTAAGCCTTTCCCCCCTTCCTTTCTGCAGTTTGCTGCTGTTACTCAAGGTCAGTTGATAGCTTGTCATTATGGCAATAAGACATGATTTTAATAAAACAATTAGAAGGATAGCCCAGTTTTTTTATTGGTTCCCCAAATCACTGGAGAGTCCAAGAAGGAGACATTTTAAACTTCTCTGGAAAACTTCTGGTAAGTTTCTTTTATTCTTTTTTCTAGCGACAAATTGCATACTCATTGAATCATAATGGAGCTAAAATTTCTTTATATTTCAGTTTGTTATACTACCCATTTCAGATAAAAATATTCTAGGTCTCAGGTTACTCTAAGCACACTTACTGTTTGAATATGGCCAAAGGGGGAGGGATTTACTCCTTTATTTGAACACAAACATCTCTATGTAATATAAAGAATTCCATTTGAAACTTCTGAAATTTCAAAAGTGATCTGCCATTAGGCTTAGAAAGCTGTTAAACCAGAAAAATGCATTCCAGCTGCTGTTCTCTTCATAGGACTGGTTGTGCTGCAGTTTGAATTCTTTTGTAAGTGTGTTACTACTGCATCTGAACTTGGAGAGTTGCTGGAAAATCCTAGTAACCTAATCACATGCCTTCTTTTTTTGTGTTAATTTAAAACTGCTTTGGTGAATCAACCATCTGATTTGTAATAAGATGATAAAAAACTAATGTTGCTTCTTATTAAAACCCAAGAACTATTAACTGAAGCTGATGCAAAAGAAATCATATTTAGAATTAAAAAATTATTTCCATAGTTGTGCATATAAAAGTCTTGTTGCTGTTGTCATATATAAAAAACAAAGTTCTATAAGTTTTTTCCCCAATTATTTGTCCATCAATCCCAAAAGAAGTATCTCTGATTTTAGTTGTGAATTTTCATTAAGTCTATAAGATCTTCTGAATTAATGTATATATTTAAATCCAATTTTTAAAGCTTTTTTACATGTCCACCAAGCATGATAAAATTCCCCTCTTGTTGATCACATTTTCGACATATATTTGAGATACATAACAATGGAAATATTCAACATTATCCACAATGAAAGAATAGATAGTAAAATGGTAAAGTTGTTGGAGCTGGCTGAGTTAACAAAAGTGACAGCTTTGATTAGAGAAAAGGCGTTTATTAATTTTAATACTGATTGGAAACCTGTTTTGTACTTTTTGCATGAAACAGGGAAAATTGAAATTCTGACATTTGGATCTGATGATACTATAGAAAATAGTAGATAATAGAAAAATGAAAGCAATGTTGTAAACAGTAAGAGTTTAAAGTAAATTTAAATTCATACCTGCTATAAAGGAAAGTTGGAAATCTTTGTATTTCTTTTTCTTTCTGCACTTTTGGCTTTGCTTTCTTTTTTACCCTTTACCTTTTTCTTCTACTTTTATTATTAATTTTTGTTATTTTTACTCTTTATCTGAAAAATCTAATAAAATTATTTAAAAAAGAATTTAAAAGTTTTGAGTCTTGTTTTATTACAACAATAAATCATAGTCATGACATAGTCATAGTCTTAACACAAATCTATTTTTAATTTTACAATCTTCGTTTATAAAATAAGGTGGAAGGAACATTATTGCTATTTTTATTGACAGTATTTCTAGACAACTGAATATCAGTCACGTTTTATCACTATATAAAGTTTCCATAGGTAATGGCTGCGAAGAGTGGAAAACTAAATACTACTTTTTCATTTCTTTTAGCCTAAAACATATAGTTCAATTTAGTTTCCTTTATAACTTCATGGTAGTCATCTCCACAAAGCTAATTCAGTTTGCTGGGACACAGACTTTAAATTATTTGGGACTTGGACCACATTTTTTCTTCTTCTTGCACCTCTTCAGCTGTCTAATTTTTCCCCTTTTGATGAATACTCATGGTTATCTGTTGATCTGTTGAAAACTGGTTGAACATACTTTTGTTTTCTTATTTTTGAATGGCAAATTTATACTTCTTAATGGTAAGTATTTGAGCACCTGTGTATACTTTTAGACAGGATTATGTCCAACTATAATTAAAACTGTTAAAATCAGTTCTAAATAATAATTTAAAAAGCACTTCCTGTAATAAACTTTACCTTTCTTGGCAGGACTGCTACGTATTTTATTGATTCCATTAAAGATAATGTGCATTATATCTTCCAAAAGACACAAAAGCCCGTTAAAGCTAATTGACATTCTAAAATGTAATTTTGTTCTTTGAAATCTTTAATTGGTATTTATTAAGGAAATGAATTCAGTTCTTTTGTTGTCATGTTGTCTATCAGCACTAGGGAACAGTAAATAATATTTATTTATTTTTGATAGTATAAAAACTTTGCTCCATTAAGGAAATGCTATTTTTAAACTTTGTTCCATTCTGAATAGAACTATGATAGAAAACAGTTCTGTCAGTTTTCAGAAATCATGGTTTGTATAAAACAACACATGTTGAGTAAACAGAATGTTCCTGTCAGAATCCATTTATATTTCATTTCTATCTACCTCCTCTGATCTAAAACCAAATCTCACCTTCTCCTGGATTCTGCCATACTCCCAAGGGGGAGGAGGGATATGCCTGCGGGGTTATGACTTTCACTTCCTCTATTCGCTACAATATAACCTTTTGTTTATTGCCACTGGATCTGCTGGCCATTACAATGTAACAAATTGCCTCTTGCACTATGCATCTCTCTGAATTTTCTTCTCCCTAACCTGGCAGTTAGGAAAAGGGGGAAAAGAAATACAAACATCTGGATCCTGGCTTATTTCTTCAGTCTCAAAAGGAGGTGTGAAAAGCTGTGGAACATCGTACTACAAATGGAGCCGGACCGATGTTATCTTCCCTTTCCCACGATGGACTTAACACCTGGGGATTGGCCGGTCTGAACCGTCCGGATGAACTGAGGGGTGCGGTTTGCTTAGGAACCCTTTAAAGTATCGATCTGTAAAGAATCCCTCAGATCCTGTCTATTATGCCTGCTATTAACTACTCTTAATAAAAGTTCCTGTTGGAAGAAATTGTTTCCAAAAGTTCTGCTTTCTTAAGATGTGGAATTGAAGTAGGTCCTTACAGTTCCATTCAAAGCATTTATATAGTTTATTAAGAAATACAAACATAATTATTCAATATATTTTAATCATTATTTTATGAACATCTATATTCTCCCCATCTGCTTCTAATGATAGTTTATAATTTAAAAACTAATAATAAAATAAAAGTATAGCACTACTCCCAAAAGGGCCATTGGAATCAGGGTGGATTACTTTCTCTCCCTCAGGCTTGCCCCACAGAAGTCTCTCCCATTCCTCCCTATTGCCTTCTCCCTCAGGCTTACCCCCCAACCTGGGCCTAAGCAGAGCCTCAATTCCTCTCTGCCCTCTCGCTGACTCCTCCCCCAGACATCTCCTGGTGTGGCCTCTTCAGCTCATCCCACCCCTGTTACAAAAGTATAAAAAATAGAAGCAAATCTAAAATAGGATAGGGTCTGAAAAATATACAGGTAGTCCTCAACCTATAACAGTTCATTTAGTGACTTTGAAGTTACAACGACACCTAAAAAAGTGACTTATGACTGTTTTTCACACAACTGTTGCAGCATCCCCATGGTCATGTGATCAAAATTCAGATGCTTGGCAATTGACTCATATTTATGACGGTTGCAGTGTCGGGGGGGTCATGTGACCACCTTTTGTAATCTTTTGACAAGCAAAGTCAATGGGCAGGCCAGATTCACATAACAACTGTGTTACTAATTTAACAACTGCAGTGATTTACTTAATAACTGTGGCAAGAAAGATCATAAAATGGGGCAAAATTCATTTAACAAATGTCTCACTTAGCATTTTGGGCTCAATTGTGGTCGTAAGTCAAAGACCACCTGTAGAAGATCTGTTACATTAATGGTTGGGTGGCATTGTGTATTTTTCCTTCTTAAAGCTTTTTGCCCCCTCAAAGTCTGTAAGAACTGAGCTAAGGCAGGTAACAAATTTTATTATATCAATTAGAAGAAGTTATTTTTGATGAATATATAAATTAGAAAAAAAAATTGCTTTCTACCAGTAAAGAAGGAATGAGGTAAGGCTCCTTAAAAATAGCACAGAAAAGAATGGATTTTTATGCAGTACCAGTATGTGCTATCTCGTCTCCATCAAGACATGAGCACTTTTGAGTTGATAGCAAGCATCTTCTTGTCCCTAATTGCCTGATATGCAAAAACTAGGCATTTGGTTTCAGGAGAGGAGGTGGCTCTAGAGCTTTCTCTATAAAGTGTGACATGAGGGTAGGGATTGCAATTTTGAAAACATGTGAATACAACCACCACTTGTATTTAAAATGTATTGCTGTAGCAGATATGACCAGTCCCAAACCATCTTTTAAGCCCTTAGCTTCTCAGACCAAAAGTAAAACCTTTTCTTGGATACAGATCACAAAGAGTATTCTTTAGCAGGATTGACTGAATGGAAAGCGTCAGCAAATGAACTATTTCCCATGTCTGCCAAGACATTAGCATAGAGCCACTTGTACTTTCTACCACAGGGGCCCCCAATCTATGGGCCACGGCCCACTACCCACGCGTGTGCACTCACCCCCTACACCCCCTACATTCATGCTAGCGCCACCCTGAGCATCCTGCCAGCACTAGCAGGGCCCCAGAGCATCCCACCGGCACTAGTGCTGCCCATAGCCAGTTCTGCCCTGCCCCCAAGCGTCTCACCAGTGCTAGTGCTGCCCCGAACATCCTGCCGGCGCTAGCGCCGTCCCACCCCAAATCATCCCACTGGCACTAGTGCCACCCATAGCATCCCACCAGTGCTAGTGGTGCCCCACCCCCGAGCGTTCCACTGACACTAGCGCCACCCTGAGCATTCTGCTGCCACTAGTACCACCCGCCCCAGAGCGTCCCACCAACACTAGTGCCGCCCATAAGTGTCCAGCCAGCAGCCCATTTGCTCATGCGGTGCCTGCCTCCCTTTCCAGGCCGCCAAACCAAAAAGGTGGGAGACCTCTGTTCTAGCAACTTCCTGGTTAATTTACAAAGAGGTGGGCCTTTCACTGATAACAATTGAATACAAAAGAGAGAATTTAGTAGAACACTGATGACATCAAGTCTATGTCACCAAATGCATTAAGTTGACCTGTTGTCATGTTACTGTTTCTAATCGTGACGTGTAAATAAATATAGACATCTGTAAAGTCACTGGCCCTTGGCAAAACTTGAGAAATCATAAGAATCCATTCATGAAAACTCAAGCAGAGGCTTCTTAAAGGTACAGCACTTTATTTCGATCAAATTAAGTCCTGGGTGGGAACACAATCTGAACACTGGCAGCAGTTGCGTTCAGAAGTGCCATACCTTAGAAAGTTAGTAGCATTGGTTTATAAACTTTGTTAGCCAATAAAAATCAGACAACAGAGTTATTACAATATAAAGAAGACATCAATCATTCCTGTACACTCCCTTATTCCCTCCTTCAGTACATCCCATCCGTGTACGTTTCCCACACTTGCATGAAATTGGTCCCTGACGCAAACACTGATTACAGAAGCGAGATAACAATAGTTACGCAAGTCTACACAATTTGTTTCTTTTTCTAGTTCTAGTTACAGAACCCCTTCATTCCTCTCTTTTTAATTTTGTAACAGAATGCTTTCTGTTACTTGGTGACTAATGATGTATATTCCTTCGGTACTGCGGTGAGAGTCAGGACTTTGGCTGGCTTATGGGGTTTGTCACTCCTTACAGAGGATGCTATGACCGTCATCCCCGAGATGGTAGAGGTAACTGTTCTTTGGATAACAGGAATCAAACATGGCAAAACCAGAAGCTAATGCAATCAGAAAAAATACCCTTCTGCTAGTAAATAATCCAAAGCCAAGCTGTATGTAATTGGGTATTGGTTTTAGCGAGCAAATTTAAAACCAAGGCTGTTTCATTTGTAATTATTTCTAATACAGCTTGCAGTCTAATAATTCTATTAAGCATATAAACAGGACTTCTGTATCCTTAGATTCCATCTTCTGCCCAAGAAGCAGGTCCGTACACCTGTATAATCCTTTCTGGGGGCCATTCTTCTTCGTTCCATATCTTGACTTGATATTTGGAATGTATTATGATTTATCAATGGCAGACCTCATTTTTGTCTATACCCAATCTCATCAAAACAGTATTCCATTGAAGCATAATCTTTGTTTGGGGAGGGATCAAAGCCCACATGTGAGTTTAGTGGAAATGTTGAGGCTCTATGGTGGGGAAAGTAGGTGTGGTCAAACAGGAAAGTAGAAATGTTCATAGTAAAAATGTATTTTTCTTAAAATCATACTTTTTCATAAATTAACTTTCAACTCATCCATTTTCTCTGATTTTAATCAGATTTTAAACCTAATTTTAAGGTACCAATTAAACTTGAGGGAAGCAGAAGAAGTGGCTGAGGGTTGCATTGCACTCCCTTCAGAGGTGATTCTAACAGGTGATTTGACTCCCTACCACTATAGTACCAGTAATCTCTGTAGCTTGATGCTGTCCTCCCAAATCTTTGGAGAGTGAGTATTAAATAATGTATTAGGAGATCAAATAAGCAAAACGTCAGAAGTAAATATGTTTTAATCATATTTAGTTCTTACTCTCCTTTATGCAGATTTATGTGAAAGCCAAATCAGTTAAATCAAATCAGAATTTTACTCATAAAGTCATAAAGACTACAATAAAATTAGCAGTTGCTGAGCAGTGGGAACTGCATCTCACTGTTTTTATTAGCACCAGCAAGCTCAATTATCTTATTCTGCTTGGAAAGTGTCTGTTATTTGCCTGCCTCTATAGGCCTGCAAATGTTTTATGATGGGAACCTCCGTTTGCAAAGCCTTTTGCCATCTTTGGAAAAAGCTTTTGCATGCACGTCCCTCCGGGCCTCCATTAACAGTGGTAAAAGCCTTTGCTGCCAGAACAGAGGCTGGGAGGGATGTGCGCGCCTCTCCAGGGCTCTGTTTTCACCAGCAAAGTGCTTGAGATGGCCTTTGCTGATGAGAACAGAGGCCTAGAAGGACATGTGCACCTCTCCAGGGCTCCATTTTCGTTGGCAAAGGCCTCCTCAAGCCCTATAGGCTATTTGAAGTGGTGCCTCATAAGCGCATAAACACTTTTCAGCCAGAGGCCGAAAGATTCTGGGGGCCATGATCTTGTGCAACTTCAAGCACCCATTCATTTTTGCAGAGAATGGGTACCTGAAGTCCTGTGAGATCAGGGCATCCAGAGGTTTCCAATATGTGTGCGAAAAGTGTTTGCATGCCAATGGGAGGCTTGAAGCAATGTGATTTCACTGCCCCAAACCTCCCTTCAGCGTGCAAACCCTTTTCCGAGTCTGGAAGCCTTTGGAGGAGACTCACCGAGGCTTCCCACTGCTCCAGAACAGTCATCCTGTTCTCCCTCTGCTCTCACTGATCGCCGGGAGCAGGCAAAGAAACAGAGAGGCTGGAGAGGAGACAGATCTTCAAAAGGTAAGTGACCCGGTGCAGCAAGATGGGGGACTGGGAGCAATTGTGGGGATCCCAGGGGAGAGAGAATGAGATATCTTAGTGGGTCGGGGAGGCCTTGGGTGATCTAAAACAGGTGGCCTGTTCCTTCATTAGACCCCCTATGGCCTTCCCCTCTCTGAGATACCTCATGTGCACTTAACGACCCACATATACGATTAGCGAATGTGTGGGCAAACAGAGGGAGTGATCACATTCAAGATAAGCCATTCACTCCTACGAATCCTCAAGTTACAAATGGAATGGGCAGGCTACATTACATTCGTAACTCAAGGACTACCTGTAATTTTACTCTCTCTGCCAATTTATGCTTAGTTTTGGGGATGCCAAAAACCTATATCTATTGGGAAAAAATCAAAGACTTTTTAAAAATCTCATAATATGTTTGTTCTGACCCAGCCTTTGTGAGTAATGATCAACTGCTTACTCGTGAGTAAAAATCCCTTTTATTTACAAGGCAGGAACAAACTTTGTTCACGGGAGAACTCCAGATAACAAGTCTTTAAATCCCTGCTCATACTGGCTGAGATAATTTAATGTCTATTAGTTCCCAGCAGGGAGACTCAATTAGCACTCAAGTAGTCCTGACCAACCTGGGCCTTGGCAAAGAAATCTTGGCAAAGAAATCTGACTGATTGACGTATCCTGTAACACAAACGGTTGTCTGTGATAACAGGCCACTCCCAACCTCTCCTATTTATGTTCCAGCCAGAGAGGGGCTGGCTAACGTGTCCTTCTTTTCCCTGAGAGCTGGCCCATCGCCTTCTGTTGCTCTGCTGTACTCTCCTCTCTACGCATATGTGCATCTGGGATGGGTCCCATCTGTTCCTCCTCCTTACTCAGCTCAGGCCCCGAAAACAGCTGCCTCTCTGCCTGAGCATGGGCAGTTGGCACCCATGCTCTTGTCACCTCCCGCCTGGACTACTGTAATGCTCTCTACATGGGGCTTCCCTTGAGGAGCACTCGGAGGCTCCAGTTAGTCCAGAATGCGGCCGCGCGAGCGGTGATGGGAGCGACCCGTCGCTCCCACGTAACGCCGCTACTGCGCGAGCTGCACTGGCTGCCTGTGGCCTTCCAAGTGCGCTTCAAGGTGTTGATTATCATCTTTAAAGCACGCCATGGCATTGGACCTGGTTACATCCGAGACCGCCTTCTGCCACAGATTGCCTCCCACCGGCCGATACGCTCCCACAGAGAGGCCCTCATCAGGGTGCCGTCAGCCAGACAGTGTCGGCTGGCGACCCCCAGGGCAAGGGCCTTCTCTGTCGGAGCACCCACCCTCTGGAACGAGCTGCCCCCAGAGATCCGGGTGA
>NW_015386232.1:256850-264447 GCF_001527695.2 Protobothrops mucrosquamatus
TGGGAGAAGGGCGGGGTATAAATATAATAAAATGAAAATGAAATGGCTCTTGAATCTTCTTGCTCATCGGAGCCTTCCAAAGACTCCAATGTTAACCCAGGCTCCCCCTCCCCCCTCCTCCTTATCTGACAAAACAATATTGGATGAATTCCTGCATATCATAGATTTTGCTTCTGAGAGCCAAACTACCCATGATAATTTATTTCCTATGTCATCTTTGAAGCAGGATAGGGTATTAAAATGTTAACAAATGTTGAAGATGCAATCATAGCATTCAGTCCAATCTTAATCACTCTCATGCTATTATTTTTAACAGCAAAAGACAATTTAATACATAGTTTAGCCTTCAGTGGCTCTAGTGATATCTGGTTATTCCAATTCTTCTGGCCTCCTAAAACCATGTATGTGATATACTTGGGTCTTATATTCCTGCCATTGAGGTTAACTCAGTGGTGAGATGAAGCCGGTTGAGTTCAGCAAACCATTTTGAAAGGCCTGACTGGTTTGTAAGTCTTTTCCCTTTTCTTGGAAATGGCTTCATTTCCCCCCCCCCCCAACTCCAAGTTCTTAGATTCTCTTTCAGGAACTACAACATTCGCACTAGCGTGACCAGTTCCTCTTTCAGCGCGCAGCCACTGCATCCCAATTCCAGGGAGTACTGTCCATGGCCAGCCATTGCTAGGCCTTTGCCTCGCCTTCTTCCTGAGTCACCAGACTGTCTCTCGCCTAAACTCGCAGGGGGAGGACAGGGGGAAGGCCTCACTCAAGCTCCCCATGCCACCAACAGCCTCCCACTGTCCTACCCACCAAAGTCCCACCACCGAGGAAACAGGCTGTATTGAGCTCCTCTGCCCAGAGAGGGGCTTCTGCAGGCTCCACTTCTCTGCAGGGAGACGTTTGCAGCTACGGGTCCCTGGTGGGGGCGCTTTACAAGGCTGTCATGGCCCTCACCATTATGCTCAGCACGCTGTCACCTTGCCTGCAGTTTGATTTGGGCTCCTTAGCGCCTTTGGTCGGTGGAGGCTGGAGTATCAAACTAGAGACCGGTCCTGCAGGATTTGGGCCAAGCTCGGAAAGGGCCTTTCTTGCTGCTGGGGCTGCCACTTGTCTTCCTCCTCCACCAGCTTCGCCTTCTTGCTAGGCACCAGGCCAGCTTTGGCGATGTCAATCTTGCCTAGGCTGCCCTGATGACTGGCAGAAGCCCCAAGATGCCCGGCTCCAAGCAGTTTGGGTCAAGGAATCTGCGGGCAAGATGCTGCCAGGCTCCTCTTGGGTTTCCATAGGTTCTGGATCCAGGCTGCCGCAGGGCTGTGGCGTGGGTGGAGGTGTCTCCTGCTGGGCTGGGGGGAAGAGGATTGCCGGAGGATCCTCCAGATGCTGCAGGCTGGGCACTGGTGCAGCTGCGGCCCAAGGAAATTGCCACAAGCAGCAGCGGCGGCGCGATTGGTGCAAGAAACCTCGAGGCCTGCAGCTGGAGGAAGAGGATGAGATGGGTGGAGGAAGTGTGGAAAATTTTCCTGGGCCACAGCCGTACCTATACCTACAAGTAATGGCGCCCCTGCAGCATCTGGAGGAGCCTGGCAGCAGCTTGCCCATACATTCTTGACCCAGACAGCTTGGAGCCGGGGGCGCCTTGGGGCCTCTGCCAGTCAGCAGGGCAGCCTAGGCAAGATTGGTGCCACTGAAGCCGGCCTGATGCCTAGCAAGAAGGCAAAGTTGGCAGAGGAGGAAGGCGAGTGACAGCCCCAGGGGCAAGAAGGGCCCTTTCTGAGCTTGGCCCGAATCCTGTAGGACTGGTCTCTAGCTCGATCCTCCAGCCTCCACCAGCAAAAGGTGCAGAGGAGCCGAAAGTGAACAGCAGGCAAGGTGACGGCATATTGAGCATAATGGTGAAGCCATGGTAGCCTTCTAAAGCACTTCCTCCAGGGACTCATAGCTGCAGAAGCCCCTCTCTCGGCAGAGGAGCTCAGCACTGCCTGTCTCCTCAGTGGTGGGACTTTGGCGGTTAGGATGATGTGACGAGCCTCGAGGCCTGCAGCCGTGAGCAGTGACAGTGGCGCGATGCCCCATGTGGCATATGGCCACAAGTGGCTGCAGAAGAACTCGGGCAGTGGCACAACAGGTGTCAGGGTGTGGGAGATCTGGCTGCAGTGGTCCTAAGGTGAGCGGGTGCAGGGCACCTGGGGCAGTTCCACCCGCCCACCCACACTCTAGCTTGATTTTTACACATGCGTCAGATATTATTTAATATTTTTATTACTATTTTAAAACTTTATTATCACATAATTTAGTTTGTGTACCTCTTTTATTGTTCTTATTTAAGTATTAAGTGCATGAAATAATAAACTACCTTTTGGTATATCATTTTTTTATACTTAAAACTGTCATTAGGGCAGAAAACTGGTTGTTAAATTGTTTGAATCCCACCACTGGATTAACTGCAGGAAAAACGAAATCATGTGCTATTGCTGCCAATAATTTCAGTCTATTAGAAAATAATGAATCCTACATTAAATTACAAAGATAAATGGGGAAAGGTCATTGTATCACTAATAAAAGACAGTTTGGGTCTGAAATATAAATTATTCTCAAGATATTCAAAGTAAAATAGAATATGAGAATGAAAACAAATTTAGCAAAGCACATTTCTTAATGTGATTCTTATCCTATTGGGGTATAAATAAACCAAACCACCATTCATTAGTTTTAATTATCAAAGTATATAACACTACTATAAATTTATTGTTGTTATTAGTTGCGAAGTCGTGTCCGACCCATTGTGACCCCATGGACAACGTTCCTCCAGGCCTTCCTGTCCTCTACCATCTTCTGGAGTCCATTTAAGCTCACGCCTACTGCTTCAGTGACTCCATCCAGCCACCTCATTCTCTGTCATATTCTTCTTCTATTGCCCTCAATCTTTCCCAGCATTAGGCTCTTCTTCAGTGAGTCCTTCCTTCTTATTAGGTGGCCAAAGTACTTGAGTTTCAACTTCAGGATCTGGTCTTTTAAAGAGCAGTCAGGGTTGATCTCCTCTAGGATTGACCGGTTTGATTGCCTTGCAGTCCAGGGGACTCGCAAGACTCTTCTCCAGCACCATAGTTCAAAGGCCTCAATTCTTTGGCGCTCAGCCTTTCTTATGGTCCATCTTTCACAGCCATACATTGCAACTGGGAAAACCATGGCCTTGACTATACGTACTTTTGTTGCTAGGGTGATGTCTCTGCTTTTTAGTATGCTGTCTAGATTTGTCATAGCTTTCCTCCCCAGGAGCAAGCGTCTTTTAATTTCTTGGCTGCAATCCCCATCTGAGGTGATCTTGGAGCCCAGGAAGATAAAATCTGTCACTACCTCCATTTCTTCCCCATCTATTTGCCAGGAATTGAGAGGGCCAGATGCCATGATCTTGGTTTTCTTAATGTTGAGTTTCAAGCCAACTTTTGCACTCTCCTTCTTCACCCGCATCAAGGGGCTCTTTAGTTCCTCTTCACTTTCTGCCATTAGAGTGGTATCATCTGCATATCTTAGGTTGTTGATATTTCTCCCGGCAATCTTAATTCCAACTTTTGATTCATCTAGCCCTGCCTTTCTCATGATGTGCTCTGCATATAAGTTAAATAGGCAGCCTTGTCGGACTCCTTTCCCAATTTTGAACCAATCAGTGGTTCCGTGTCCAGTTCTCACTGTTGCTTCTTGACCCACATATAGGTTTCGCAAGGGACAAATAAGATGGTCTGTTACTTCCATCTCTTTAAGAACTTGCCACAATTTGTTGTGATCCACACAATCAAAGGCTTTAGCATAGTCAATAAAGCAGAAGTAGATGTTTTTCTGGAACTCCCTAGCTTTCTCCATGATCCAGCATATGTTGGCAATTTGATCTCTAGTTCCTCTGCCTGTTCGAAATCCTGCCTGTACTTCTGGAAGTTCTCGATCCACATACTGCTGGAGTCTAGCTTGTAGGATTTTAAGCATAACTTTACTTGCATGTGAAATGAATGCAATGGTGCGATAGTTTGAACATTCTTTGGCATTGCCTTTCTTTGGAATTGGAATGTAAACTGACCTTTTTCAATCCTGTGGCCACTGTTGAGTTTTCCAAATTTGCTGACAAATTGAGTGTAGCACTTTTACTGCATCGTCTTTTAAGATTTTGAATAGCTCAGCTGGAATACTGTCACCTCCACTAGCTTTGTTGTTGCTCAGATTTCCTAAGGCCCATTTCACTTCACATTCTAGGATGTCTGGCTTGAGGTCAGTGACCATCCCATTGTGGTTATCAGGGATGCTTAGCTCATTTTTGTATAGTTCTTCTGTGTAATTTTGCCACCTTTTCTTAATCTCTTCTGCCTCTGTTAGATCCCTGCCATTTTGGTCCTTTATCATGCCCATCTTTGCATGAAACGTTCCCTTCATATCTCCAATTTTCTTGAACAGATCTCTGGTTCTCCCTATTCTATTGTTTTCTTCTATTTCTTTGCACTGTTCATTTAAGAGGGCATTCTTATCTCTTCCAGCTATTCTCTGGAATTCTGCATTCAATTGGGTGTATCTTTCTCTTTCTCCCTTGCCTTTCGCTTCCCTTCTTTCCTCAGCTATTTGCAAAGCTTTAGGCTTCCGGTTCGTCACATGGCTGCCATGGACGGCTGGGAGACTTGCTCTCTCTCCCCCGTTCAATTTCGCATCGCTGGGGGGCCCTGAAAAGGGCCGAAAGTTGCCCCAAAGAGGCGACCAGCAAGGAGGGGCTTTTGCTGGATCGCGGGAGAGCAGCAACTCTCCCGTCAGAGCAGGCGATCCCTCCAAACCGGCGGACGAATGGACCAGCCATAGAAATATGGCTCATCCCTAGGCTGCTAACAGCCGAAGTCACATTACCATCTGGCAACTTCAAAGCAGCGTGGACAGGACTGGGTGAGGTTTGCCTCTCTTACATCCTAATTACTTAATTACCTGCATAAGCTGCTAAAGTACTTTCCCCCCTGTGGTGAGGGAAGGGGGATTCTAGCCCTCCCTCCAGAAACAGCGGCAATTAACCACTCGGGAGTTTAAAACGTTGGAAAAATACTGGATCCTAATTGGAATTCTATTTCCTAAAATTGGTGGATTATAAGATTTGTAACTTTCTACTCTCTATATTTTTTTTTCTCTGATTTTCACTCTAATTACTATTGAAGATTTGGGGTTTTTCCCCCTTAAAATAGAGGGGGGGAAACTAAAAAGATCCAACTGAGACGTAACCTGCTATTCTTCAAGAGACTTGTTGACAGCTTTGAAAATAGATAAGATATAAAGCAACCTTGAAACACCATCTGCAAAAAACTTAGCTCAGCTCCCCATTTGGTGGACTTTCTGACTGTAAGTTTCTTTTTTTTTTAGTTTAATATACTACAATGGAAGAAGAACAGGAATGGATTTCTTTTTTTTTATTATTAAAAGTTTTAAATAATTTTCCATACTTCCCACTTCCCTCCCACCCCTCCCACCCCTTCGCTTCCCAGAGCTGGTTACAGGGTTATAAAAACAGAATCATAAATTAAATAACATTACCCAAATATACTACAATCAAGTCTCATACATACTTTAACTCTACAAAATAGATAATCTTAACACTTTACCAGCAAAATAATAATATAATTAAACATTATTACTAAAAATAATATAAATTCATCCATAATAAACTATTAATAATATTCTAAAATTTACTCATAAGCTAAATAATACTTTTCAATCTCGTATTTTTTCTGAATATAATCAATCCATCTTCTCCAAACCAAAATATATTTTCCTTGAGATTGATCCTTCAAATAAGTGGAAATTTTTGCCATTTCTGCTAAATTAGACATTTTAATTCTCCATTCTTCCATAGTAGGCAAAGAATCTTTCTTCCAATATTGCGCTACCAATAATCTTGCAGCTGTTATAAGATTCAACATCAAATTCATTTCTTTAGCATCCAAATCTTCCATAATACCTAACAAAAATAACTGCGATGTAAACTTTATCTTTTTCTTAAAAATATTTTGAATATTCCACCAAATCTTAATCCAAAATGCTTTTATATCCCTACATGTCCACCAAATATGGAAATAAGTTGCATCTAAACTTCCACATCTCCAACATTTGGGCTGTAAATTAGGATACATACAGGACAGTTTTTGAGGATCCAAATGCCACCTATAAACCATCTTATAAAAATTTTCTCTTAAATTTTGAGCTTGAGTAAATTTTACATTTTTAACCCAAATTGTCTCCCATATTTCCAATGAAATCGATTCTTGAATATTTTGAGCCCATTTTACCATGCAATCTTTAACTAATTCCGTTTCAAAATCCAATTCAATCAAGACATTATAAATTCTCTTTATGTGGGCTCGAGTTTGATCTTTAATCTGTTTTATCAGATTCACATCCTGCAAGGTAATACCAACTTTTTGATCTAAACTCCACCTCATTAACAATTGATTATAGTGAAACCAAGAATATACAATATTTTCTTGCTTCAAATCTGCTAAAGATTTAATTTGCCAATCCTGTCCTACCAAACTAAGTAATTCCTTATAAGAAATTCTATCCAAGTTAACTCCTCTAGATACCCCCTCTATTGCCTGTCCTGGAATCGCTCAAATGGGAATTTTATAATTTAATCTATAATAATATTTATCCTCTAATCTTTCGACATTTTCCACCACCTCGTCCACCCGTCCATCCAAGCGTTCTACATGAGCTGCTAAACCTTGAAAAGCTAACAGTATATCCTGTCTCATCTCATTGTTTTTCTCTTCAAAAAGCTCAGCCGTCTCTATTCTAATTTGTTTCGCTGTATTCATCAAAGCATCCTGTAAGTCCTTAAGTGTAAGTGTGGGCAGTGGGGGAGAAGGTAGAGGCGTCTTGGGCTTAGGTTGCTGTGAACTTTGAACAACCGGAGAAGAAATCGGACCTTTCAGAGGAGCAGAAATTCCAAGGCATTTTGAAGCCATTTTTTTAAAAACACTTCTTATAAATCTTGTATCTTGTAAAAGCAACAGTTGCAGGATATATATATATATAAAAGAATATAGAAAGCTTGCACTTTACATAAGCTAGTGAAATCTATTACATTGTTTCATTGTCTTCACTTAAGCACCAAGTAAAAGTGAAAGTCTCTTAAGTGTCATTTCAAACAAAGGAACGGCATTCCGCAGCCATATTTTTCTTCTTCTTTTAGTTTAAATAGTAGATGAAGAAGATACTTATTTATTTTCTGAGTTAAAGTCTCAAATTATCCAAATTCCAATCCTCCTGTTCAGCTCCGTCTGCTTTTTAATTTTACTCATGGTCTCTTTAATTAGCAGATGTGGAAGCAGCATCTAGCTTTGTTCCTAAGAACAAAGGTGACCCGAGGTGCGGAGAAAACCCGGACTCCGAAGGAGTTCTCACCTTCGTCCTCCCAAAAGTTTTTGTAGAGAACTAGGGAACTCAACCTCTATCCAGGAAAGCTCACCTCCTCCCTTTCGCCCCGGGAGAGAGGCTCCAAGCCGCGGAACAGCTGTTGAACGCCGTTCCTTCAGGCTTTAACGCATCCCGGGGCGGACGGCTTAACAAGAAGCCGCCATCGGCG
>NW_015386232.1:265259-266779 GCF_001527695.2 Protobothrops mucrosquamatus
GAGGAAGTACAGGAACAAATTCTTTGTATGTTAAAAGCGATGATCCAAACCTCTACTGTATATTTATCAGGGATATGATTTAGTTCATACCTGAGTGGCCTAGTGTTTTTCCCTACTTTCTTCAATTTAAGCCTAAATTTTGCAATGAGAAGCTCATGATCTGAGCCACAGTCAGCTCCTGGTCTTGTTTTTACTGACTGTATAGAGCTTCTCCATCTTTGGCTGCAGAGCACATGGTCAACCTGATTTCTGTGTTGACCATCTGGTGATGTCCATGTGTAGAGCCATCTCTTGGGTTGTTGGTAAAGAGTGTTTGCTATGACCATTGTATTCTCTTGACAAAATTCTATCAGCCTGTGCGCTGCTTCATTTTGTACTCCAAGGCCAAACTTGCCTGTTATTCTGGTTATCTTTTGGCTTCCTACTTTAGCATTCCAATCCCCCATGATGATAAGGACATCATTTTTTGGTGTTGATTCTATAAGGTGCTGTAGGACTTCATAGAACCGGTAAATTTCATCCTCTTCAGCACCAGTGGTTGGGGCATAGACTTGGACTACTCTGATATTGAATGATTTGCCTTGGATTCACACTGAGATCATTCTGTCATTTTGGGGATTGTATCCCAATAGTGCTTTTCCTACTCTTTTATTGACTATGAAGGCTACTCCATTTCTTCTGAGGGATTCTTGCCCGCAGTAGTATACCTGATGGTTCTCTGAATTAAATTCACCCATTCCTGTCCATTTTAGTTCACTGATTCCTAAGATGTCTGTTAAGTCCGGAGAATAATGGCACTTGAGACGAAGCATCTCCAACAAGTCTTTATTGTTTGCTCCATTCTACGAACAACCAGAGCAGAGGCACGCAGGCCTCTATTTATACCCTCTGATCCCCGGGCAAGTTCAACCAATCATGAGGTGGGCTTTTCCCGCCTTGCGCATGCGCACAAGGCTGGCGCCGCTCAGTCTGGTCCCGGGCAGCTTCTGCAAATGCCCAGGACTCTTGCAACGTCCCGAGCCTGCCTCTTGCAGGCTCAGGACACAACACCCCTTCCCCCTGGATGAAATAAGATTGCGCCCACATGGACGCCATCCTATAGATGGTAATATAATTACTAATGAGTTAATGTTACACAATGTGTAAGGTGTGGGACTGTTCCTTTGAACCAGATCCAGTGACCCCCCCCCGACCTTGTTTTCATTAAAGACAACCAGCCAGAACCTTTAGGTCAGCTATTGCTATGTACCTGCTCACCTTACGTAATCGGCTAGGTATTTGGGAGGGCCTCTTACCCTGAGCGACCTTCTCAGACCTGGAAAGTTTGTATTGTTATCCCCGTTACTGCTTGCACTAGGTGAAGTGCCCTGTGAATGACCAGTGACTTCAGCTTGACTTTCCAGCCCGTCTCCTGTATTTGAGCAGTCAGGGCCCTGTTGGTCGCTAAACCTGGTTGACCTACCCTCTATGGAGTTGTCTAACCCCTCTGAGTTCATTCCCGTGTTTCCTGAGGGAGTACG
>NW_015386232.1:270074-271229 GCF_001527695.2 Protobothrops mucrosquamatus
TTTTGGTGACTCATTCAGTACCAAACGTTGAAATCCAGAGCGACATCCTAGCATAGCTGGAGCACCATCTGTGCAAACACCACAAACCTTTTCCCAAGATATGTTATGTTCTTTCAGAAATGAACCAACTGTGTCAAATACATCACGTGCAGTAGTTGTTGTTTCAAGAGGTTTGCAAAACAGAAACTCGTCTTTAAAGGCGCCATCGTTAATATACCTCACGTAAACCAGTAACTGGGAACAGTTTGCAACATCTGTAGATTCATCAAGCTGGATACTAAATATTGGAAGTGGAGCAGATTTAATTTCTTGGATTACCTGATCAAGAATATCAGCAGACGGGGGACTTCCGGTGGCAGGCGACCTCGTCGGACGCAGCTGCTGCTGCCTCCCGCCTGTTTCAGCGTAAAAGCCGTTTTGACAGCTAGCATCAGCTGTCAAACGGCTTGATACCCTTCCCCTGGGCACAAGGGGATAGGTGAGCTGCCCGGGGTAGGAGTTGAGTTCCCGAGTCATCCCATGTGGACGATGTAGGTGAGAACTCCTCCGGAGCCCCGTGGTTTCTCCGCGATCCAGGACGCCTTCGCTTCGGCGAAGCTAGAAGCCGCCGCCACTGCTGCAACTTAAAGTGAATTGTGAGGTTTTTTTTATAAGCAGACGAACCGACCCTGGAAGTTTGCTTTTTATCTTGGACTTTACTCTAACTTGGATAATAAGTTCTTCCCTATACTTGAGTTGGATTGAGGGAAAGTTAACTTAAAATGGCGATGGATTGATACTTTCCAGCAAGAAGTGAAAGTGATTTCCGGTCTGGAACTTTTGTTACTTTTAACTGGCGTATTAACTGGAAATTTACTGCTACGATGGCTTCGAGAAAAATTGTGCCTTCAACTTTAAAATCGACTACATCTCCGATGTCCCAGACACCGCAACCAACTTCTAAAATTTCCCACCCACCACCCCCGCCATCTTCTTCACCTCCACCGCCCTCTGGTAGAGAGCTGCAGGACTTGATGTCTGTAACTATTAAACAAATGACTGAGATGTTTCAAGCGATGGATGTTAAAATGCAAAATAGATTCGATCAAATATCACAACAACAACAGGATTTATCACAACAACAACAGGATTTATCACAACAACAACAAGACCTAT
>NW_015386232.1:275826-279065 GCF_001527695.2 Protobothrops mucrosquamatus
CTCGCTTTCTGCCGCTGGTCCTCTGTCTCGCTTTCTGCCGCTGGTCCTCTGTCTCGCTTTCTGCCGCTGGTCCTCTGTCTCGCTTTCTGCCGCTGGTCCTCTGTCTCGCTTTCTGCCGCTGGTCCTCTGTCTCGCTTTCTGCTGCTGGTCCTCTGTCTCGCTTCTGCCACGTGGACCGAAACCGAAACTTCATTTTATATAGAAAAAAGCTGCGCATGCGCAAAGAGGAGGGAGGCAGGAACGGTTCTGCGTGCCACCTGTGGCACTTTCGAAAGCCAATAAGAGGGAAAGGAAAAGGGTAAAAAAAATGGTGGACTGTGTTGTTGGCGACCCCCATGAAATGGTCATTCGACCCCAAATGGGGTCGCGACCCACAGGTTGAGAACCGCTGCCCTAAGAGTTTTCTCGGGGGAATGAAGGTGAGAACTCCTCCGAAGCTCAAAGTTTCCTCCACAGCTCGGGATGTCTTCGTTCTTGGAGCGAAGCCAGACGTTGCCTCCACTTCTGTCATTACAGAGACTTTAGATCGTGAGTAAAATTATCAACAGACGGAACTGACCAGGAGAACTGGATTTTAGTTGAATAAGACTTTAACTCAGAAGATTTAAAGGCATCTTCCTTATTTGTTACAAATTAATTTGAGAAGAAAATGGCCGCGGATGAGCCGTTTCTTTGTATCATAAGAAAAACTTTCACTCTTCTTCCGGTTGTGGATTGATACATTACAAAGACTCTTTTAAGTTCATGGCAAGTTCAGTTAAACATCTGCTGTTTTATGCTTTGAATTATATATGATTATACTTAGAGGAAGTTTGTAGAATGGCTTCTAAATGCACTGGAACTTCTGCAGTGTCTAAAACAGCTATTTCTTCTCCAGTTGTGCAAATCTCACAGCAGAAACCTAAATCTCCACCACCTTCACCTCCCCCGTCTATTACACTTAAAGAATTACAGGATGCTTTGGCGCAAGCTTCTAAGCAGACAGTAAAACAAATGAGAATGGAAACAGAGGAGCTTCTTAGTAAGAAAAATGAAAAACTTTGTGAGAATATATCACAAATCTTTCAAGGCTTTGCGGTTCATGTAGATCGCATAGAGGGACGGGTGGATGAAATAGTGGAGAAAGTGGAAGGAATGGAGGATAGACTGGAAAAAGTAGAAGGTGTGGAAATTGCTCAAAATGATATTGTAATGTCACAATACAGAGAAATGGAGTATGCTGTGAGGATTAGAGGACTAAAGGAAGATTTACAGGAGAAATTGAAGGAAGAAATTACAGCGGCTCTGGCTTTGGTTTTGGAGTGCAATCTTGAAGTTATTTTTGGAGAAATCGAAAAAGCGTATAGAGTAAATTCTTGGATTGCACGCCAGAGAAATCTACCCAGAGATGTCGTTGTTTATTTTTCTAGAAAAACACGTCACAATGAGATTATACAGGCTTTTTACCAGCAGAGATTTCAGATTGCTGCTCAAGATGTTATTCTTTTAAAAGAAATACCTCCAAAAATTTTGAGAAAGAGGAAGGAATTTGCTTTTTTGGCTCAGGAGTTAAAGAAGCAGCAGATGCCTTTCAGATGGGATATTCCTGTTGGAATTATAGTGAATCATGCGGGGACTCGTTACAAGTTAACTATGCTTAAAAAGGCTAAAGACTTTTACTTAACGGTCCTGAAAGCTGATTCACCATCAACATCACGATCTAAAGGAATGGTAGACTTAACGGAACAATTACTTGTTGAATTGCCTGGAGCTATATCACCATCTGCAGGAGATTTTCAGTGTCAACAATTGTTTGATGAAAAAGAAGATCCAAAGGAGCAAAGAATGACCCGTGCAGCCTACAAACGTAAGGAGAAAGAACAACAAAAAGAACTCGCACCTAAAACATATTCACCTACCTCAGAGCCGGTGGGAGGGGCAAGGCCAAAGAGATCTGTTATGACAGATATACAAGGAATGCTCCAGAAGCTTCACAAGCCAAAGGATGGTTAAGTTGATGACATTGAATGTAAATGGTTTGAATTCACCACAAAAAAGGAAGAAAATATTTTACTATTTGAAACAACATAAAAATGATATTATATGTTTGCAAGAAATGCATATTACTTTAAAAGATCAAAAGTATTTGATTAATTCTAGATTGGGACTTCATTTTATTGCGCCAGCACCGAAGAAAAAAGTAGGTGTGGTTCTTTATGTTAAGAAAGAGTTACTGCCAAAATTAATAGATTTTGATACAGAAGGAAGATTTGTGCTTATTGAATTTTTATTGAATGAAGAAAATGCCTTATTGTTGGCTTATATGCACCTAATCAATACCAGCAGCAGAAACAATTTTATAAATTTTTGCATCAGAAGATAATTCAATTGGATTATAAATCTGTCATTATGATGGGAGACTGGAATGGTGTTATAGATCCCATGAAAGATAAAAAGACTTTCTCTAAAGTGCTGACTCAAGTTAAATTGCCTAAAAGTTTTTTTGCATTGCAAGAGGATTTGGAATTAAGAGATATTTGGCGAGACCAGAATATAGGAGAAAGGGACTTTACTTATTTTTCGGATAGACATCATTCTCATTCTAGAATTGACTTTTTTTTTATAACTAATGATTTGCTCTCCAGGGTTAAGAAAGTGAAGATTTTTCCTAGGACTTTATCATATCATAGTCCTGTGTGGATGGAACTTTCAATTGAAGAAGGAAATAGAAGGACTTGGAGGCTAAATGAGAATTTATTAAGACACGAGAGTAATTTGCAGATACTTAAAGATCATTTAAAAGATTTTTTCATGCTGAATATGAATAAGGGCACTTCCATGTCAATGGTATGGGACGCTAGTAAGGCTTATATGAGAGGTGCTCTAATCTCAATGAATACTGCATATAGGCGAAAGCAGACACAAAAACGTAGAGACTTGGAGGAGGAGATTAAGAAAAGAAAAAGCTCTTATTCTAAACCCAATGGACAATAATTTAAAGGTCTCTATTGCTATGCTGAAGGAACAATTTAATATGTTAATGGCTGATCAGATTGCAGTAAATTTGAGGTATATGAAACATAATACATTTTGCAACGCAAATAAACCTGGTAGATGGTTGGCTTATCAATTACGAAAGAAACAAAAACAAAGAATTATAGAGAAAATAAATTATAAAGGTAAAGAAGTTTTTCAACAAGACTTGATTAAAAAGGCCTTCTTGGAATATTTTTCAAAATTATATGCCTCTGAAAATATAC
>NW_015386232.1:279502-281642 GCF_001527695.2 Protobothrops mucrosquamatus
CAAAAACAAAGAATTATAGAGAAAATAAATTATAAAGGTAAAGAAGTTTTTCAACAAGACTTGATTAAAAAGGCCTTCTTGGAATATTTTTCAAAATTATATGCCTCTGAAAATATACAACTTTTTGAAATAGATAGATATTTGCAGCAAGCAAATTTTCCTAGACTTTCAGATGAACAACAAGGAGTGATGAACTGTCCGATTGTGTCTGATGAGATTATAGAGGCAATTAAACAATTAAAGGTTGGTAAGGCTCCTGGTACAGATGGGTTAACTCAGTGGTTCTCAACCTTTTTAATGCCGTGACCCCAACCGGTCGTAAGTCGAGGACTAAACCAGTCGTAATTCGAGGACTAAACCGGTCGTAAGTCGAGGACTAAACCAGTCGTAAGTCGAGGACTACCCAACCGGTCGTAAGTCGAGGACTTTCCCTGCCCGGGAGCACTGCGCATGCGTGGTTCCGCCCCCTGCGCCGGCCGAGGCATAGCTGGCAAGTGGCAGAGATGGAGCAGGCTGACCACCAGCTGGCCCAGCCCAAGGGAGGTAAGGCACCCGCCAGAAAAGGGGAAAAAAATGGCGGACAAAAAAAATGGCGGACAAAAAAATGGCGGACAGCCTTGCTTGGCGACCCCCGTGAAATGGTCGATCGACCCCAAATGGGGTCCCGACCCACAGATTGAGAACCACTGGGTTAACTGCAATATATTATAAAATGTTATCAGAAGAAATGATAGAACCTTTGGGACATCTTTTTAATAGTATTTTGTCTGGAGCAGAGGTACCACCATCGTGGAGATGTGCATTCATATCACTTATACCGAAGGAGGATCAGGACTTGATTCAGCCCAAGAATTATAGGCCAATATCCTTATTGAACACAGATTATAAGATTTTTACAAAAAATTTAGCTAACAGGTTAATGCAAGTATTGAAGCGGATAATTCATGTTGATCAATCTGGATTTATAATTGGTAGATACATGAAGTATAATGTTAGACAAATTGTGAATTTGCTTGAATATTTGGAGAAAAACAATCAAATTCCAGCGGCTTTTATCTTTTTGGATGCTGAAAAGGCGTTTGACAAACTGGATTGGCAATTTTTATTGCGAGTGGTGGAGAGAATGAATTTTGGAGACAGATTTTTGTCAGCTCTTAAGGCTATTTATCAACTACAATCAGCACAAGTCGTAGTAAATGGATTGACAGACATATTTAAAATTGAGAAAGGTACAAGGCAAGGATGTCCATTATCACCTTTATTATTTGTTTTGACACTGGAGATTTTATTAATTAAAGTTCGTGAATCATCGGTCATAAAAGGAATTACTCTAGAGAAGAATGACTATAGGCTGAGAGCTTTTGCTGATGACTTGGTTTTTACCTTATCTCAACCTATTGACTCTGCAAGAAATTTGACACAGATTTTGACTCAGTATGGGAAAGTTTCTGGATTTAAAGTAAATAACAATAAGACTAAAATATTATCTAAAAATATGTCTAAGAAAGATAAAGAGACTTTGGTTAATTTAACTGGTTTTGAAATAGTAAAAAAGGTGAAATATTTGGGTGTTTATATCACAGCCTCTAATGTTAAATTGTATAAAAATAATTATGATAAGTTATGGACAAAAACTCAAAAGGATTTAGATAAATGGAAAAAGTTACAGTTATCCTTGTTGGGGAGAATCTCAGTGGTTAAAATTAACATCCTTCCTAAGTTTCTCTTTTTGTTTCAAATGATACCTATCTTAAAAAAGGATTCAAATTTGGAGGTGTGGCAAAGAGGTATCAATAGATTTATCTGGCAGGGCAAAAGGCCAAGGGTTAAATTTAAAATTATGCAAGATGTACGGGAAAGAGGGGGACTTAAAGCTCCAAATTTAAAATTATATTATGATGCGGTGGCTTTAACTTGGATTAGTGATTGGATTAATTTAAGTAATAGAGATATATTGATTCTTGAAGGTTGGGATTTATTTTATGGATGGCATGCTTATTTATTTTTTGATAAGAAAGTTGATCAAGTTTTTAAATCTCATATTTTAAGAATTGCACTTTTGCGAGTTTGGAAGAAGTATTATTATAAATTAAATTTTAAAATTCCAATTTGGGCAATTCCAGAACATGCAATACAAGGA
>NW_015386232.1:284658-310553 GCF_001527695.2 Protobothrops mucrosquamatus
GTCTGGCCTAGGGAATTTTAGTGGGGTTTTTAAGGGTATTTTAAAGGTTAATTTTAACGATTGGCCGCTTCAAATATTTTCTTTTAATTTGGTTTTAATGGATATTTATTGTATTGTGGTTTTACAAGGCTGTTAGCCGCCCTGAGTCCGGTGAGGAGAAGGGCAGGGTACAAATTAAATTATTATTATTATTATTATTATTAACTGGATTCGGAAACAGAATTAGTTAAAGATTGTATGATTAAATGGGCTCAAGATATTCAAGAACCAATTATGCTGGATACATGGGAAGCAATTTGGGTAAGAAATGTGAAGTTTACTCAAGCACAGAATTTAAGGGAAAATTTTTATAAAATGTTTTATAGGTGGCATTTAGACCCCCAAAATTGTCTTGCATGTATCCTAACTTGCAGCCTAAATGTTGGCGATGTGGTAATTTAGATGCAACTTATTATCACATTTGGTGGACATGTAGGGATGTAAAGGCTTTTTGGATTAAGATCTGGTGGAACATCCAACAGATTTTTAAGAAAAAGATAAAATTCACACCGCAATTATTTTTATTGGGTATTATGGAAAATTTGGATTTTAAAGAAATGAATTTGATGCTGTACTGCATAACAGCAGCAAGGTTATTGGTTGCTCAAAATTGGAAGAAGGATGTATTACCTACTATGGACGATTGGAGATTGAAGGTGTCATATTTTGCAGAAATGGCCAAGATTTCCGCATATTTGAAAGACCAATCTCAAGAAAAAATTATTTTGGTATGGAGAAGATGGATAGATTATATTCAGAGAAAGTATGAAATGAATAATTATCATATTGCTTTTGATTAAATTTTTTATTATTTTTATTTACTTAGTATAATTTATATATTACTATATTTTATATTCATGTTTATTATTGTATATTAGAGTTAAAGTATGTTAATATTTGATTGTATTATGTTTGGGTAGCTTTACTTAGATTCGGGATGTTATGTGCTTATCCCTGTATTCAGTTCTGGGAAGTCCGGGGGGGAGGGGGGAAGGGGATGAAGGGGGTAGATTTATATAAAATTTGGTGTATTAATATGTTATAGAGAAATAATGTAAATTTTTTTTGTGTGAAGAGAAGGTGGTCGGCTGGTACCCCCAAACTGCATCCGAAGGTTGAGGAAAAGAAGGAGGTGGGATGTGTAGGGTAGTTGGAAGAGAAAGAGGAGAGAGGTGTGGGTAGGAGGGGAGGAAAGGAAGAGGGAAGTAGGTAGGAAGGGTGAAAGAGAGGGTGGATGCGGGGGGGGAACAGCCGATCACCTCCGAAAATATGATGTTTAACAGGTTTTTTTTCTTTTTTATGTGCACCATATTTGTATTAAGAACTTGTTTATTTGAAAATTAATAAAAATTTGTAAAACGAGAATTGGTGTTCTCAACAGACAGTTCGTCCTTCATGAAAGATGGAAAAAGGCACACAGGATTAGCAGTAGTGACAGAAGATGGACCTGTGCTTCAAAGACAACTCCCTTCACACATGTCTGCACAAGCCGCTGAACTAATAGCTCTCATAGAAGCATGCTATTTAGCAGAAGGTCAAAAAGTGACTATATACACTGACAGTCGATATGCTTTTTTTGCTGCACACACACATGTCACCTTGTGGAAATCCCGAGGCTATGTGGGAGCAGATGGAAAAACTTTAAGGATGAAACCCCATCTGGAAGATTTCATGGAAGCAATTCATTTACCCAAGGCTATTGCAATAGTGCACTGTTGTGGACATCTAACTGACTCTGGTCTAGTCTCCAGTGGCAATAAGGCAGCGGACTATTGGGCAAAACAGGCTGCCATGATCCCAGAAACCAGAACTTGTGCAGTTGCACTAATACCAGAAGAACCTATTGATTCCCTTCCCCCTTTGTATGATGGTAGAGACAAATTAGAAGCAGATGGTGTATGGGAAGAAGGCTGGTGGGTAATAAATGACAAAGTACAGCTGCCTAGACAGCTAGTTTGGCCAATAGTGTTCACCAGGCTACCCACGCAGGACCAAAAGTGATGAAAAGATGGTTAGAGAAACGTTACAGAATTGAGAATGTGAGAAGACTGTGTAAGACAGTAATGGATCAGTGCGAAGTATGTCAGAGGAATAATCCTAAAGGGGGAGCCAAAATCCCACAAGGACATTTCAGAATTGCCTGTTATCCAGGAGAGGCTTGGCAAGTTGATTTTACAGAAATGCCTAAGAAAGGAGCAAAGAATAACCTTTTGGTGTTTTTTTTATAACAAATTTTTTATTGGTTTTCCAATTTTACATTTTAGTATTTGGAAAGCAACATCGTGATTGGGTTAGTCAATAGTTCAATAACAAAGTCTTTAGTACATATCTCAGGTTACATCATCAAAAATTTCTTCTCTATTTCCCTTAACATTTGCTATATCATATTTAAGCTAGTAAATTTCTAATTATATCAAACTCAATTGAAACTTCATTATCACATTTATCAATATGTTTTTTGCTTATACATATCCATATCCTGTTTTTAAGTTTTACCTAATTTTTAATTGCAGTACTCCAATTTAACTTTTAATATCCATAGTATTTGAGTTTCGGGTAACCCAAATTTCCTTTATCTCACTACATAAAATAATATCTAAAATACACATATTACTTACTTAAATATATCCTTATTTTATTTCATAAACATTTTCTATTTCTCATCCTAGTACATCACCACTTAATAATGGAGTATCCTTTATCATCTCAAATCCATCATCTGTATTATTTGGGCTAAACAATAATTCAAAGCTATTTCCTAATAGTTAATTTTCATTCCCCTTATAAGTCTAAATCCTCAATATTAAGCCAATTAATCCCTTATTTTTTATTATTTTCCAACAATATTTAAATCTAATAATCAAATTTCCCTTCATCTCAAAATCTCCCTTTAGCCCATTAGTTGAGACTTTAGGATCCTCCTAATAAATCAAAAGACCCCATTTTTAAACCTAACTCTAGCTTTCTTTTTATGCCAACTAGCTGCCATATCAATGCTTTTAGATCATCAGATAGATCTCCCTCCATTCTTGTACATGTTACTTGAATTAAAGGAGACCATCTAATGTCAATTTTCTGGAGGAACTGGCCCATTTATAATCATTAAGTTGTCGCCCTGGTGGCTCAGATCCCCATATTTGCTCTAGTATAGTTGTCTTCAATTCGATCTGGTCTTCTTCCTCCTCAGGTTTCTTCTGGTTTAAGTAGAAAGTCATGTCCAATTTTATAGTTGTTGTTTGATTGTCTAAGTTTTTAGTAAGCTGTACTTGTTGATCTTTAACGCCCTCTGTCTTGATATTACTTTCTTCTGCTTCTGTTGTTTTTTGAGTTGTAGGTTCTTTAGTTACAATCAGGGTTTTACTTTGTAGATTTAAGCTGGCACCTTGGTCTTTCAGTCTAGATTTAATTATCTCGGTGGCTTCCATAATTTTTTCAAGTATAAGTTTATAATTAGCCGACATTTATTGCTGGTCCTCCTCCATTTCTGACATATTTATAGATGGTCCTTTAGTGGAGGCTATTTATTAAACAAGAGTCAGTAAGTGTTCACCTCTACAATTCCTAGAAACCAATGTCACTGCCCAGCTGCTCTCTCAGCTTATAGTCTCTCTTAGATAATACCAAGGTCAAATCTGGGCTATGAGCAGGTCGCTTGTCAAGAATAATAAAAATAATAGATTGCTGTACCAAGCTTCTCCACAAGATGTCCCCGATAGCATTGAAAGTCTTTTCCAAATCCCGGGCTAGGTTTTTATCCAATTTAAGTTCTTTTCTTCTTTTTTACAAGTAAATAAAATAGCAGGTCCCCATAAGAGTAGGAACTTTTTCGGTTCCCAAATTCCAAAAAGAAATGTAAATCCAATTATATTAAGTTGTTCTTTTCAATGCTTTGTTTCCCCAGGTAGTTAAATGCTGACATTTTAGAGGGGGGGGGGAAATTCCTTTCCCTCTCTCCTCACAGGGGGAAGAGTTTCAAAAAGCTTTTAACTGGAAAGTTACTTGGGGTATAGAGAAGGTAAGATCTCACCCAATTCCTCCACGTTGCTTTCAAAGTGCTTGTTAGTAATTTTGGCCTCGGTTGGTAGCAGCTTAGCGATGGGCCATGTTGATGTCTGATTTTTTCCCCGTTGGTTAGAAGAGCTGCCCCAGATCAAACAGAAGGGCTGTCGCCCTTCTGCGATCACTCAGGGGTCCTCTTCATGCTCGTTGCCTCTCCAGGGCGACTTCCAACCCTCTTCAGGGTCCCCTGGTGGGAGAAAACCGGACGGCGGAGAGAGCGATCGTCCCACACATCCGTCTGCGCCACGATCGCAAACTGGAAACCAGAATAACCTTTTGGTTTTAATTGACATGTTCACCGGATGGCCGGAAGCCATACCCACTGCTACCCAAACAGCTAATGAAGTTGTCAAGATCATGATAGAAATAATTATTCCAAGATTTGGAGTACCAAGAAGTATTGAATCTGGCAGACATTTTACATCCCAAGTGGTCCAGGGGGTTAGTAAATACTTAGGAATCACCTGGTACCTTCACTGCAGCTACAGGCCTGAAGCCTCAGGTCAATCAGAACGCTTTAACAGAACACTGAAGACCCATTTAGCCAAGTTTTGCCAAGAGATCCATTTGCCTTGGCCACAAGTTTTGCCCATTGCTTTAACTCGAATCAGGGCATTACCTCGAGGAAAGTGGAAACTGTCACCCTTTGAAATGCTCTATGATAGACGTTTCTCATCCTGGCAATATCAAGGGATGAAGGAGAAATAAATATAACCCAATATTTGCAGAAACTGGCCCAGGTTTTGTCTCATATTTCCAAACAGGTACAAGACACTTTATCACCTGTGACAACAGCGCCACCAGCCTGGAGAGTAGGTTCAAGTGAAAGAACTCTTCCCAAGTGCAACCAGTGCCAAATGGCCAGATCCTCGCCAGGTTCTTCTCAGCACACCTACAGCTGCTAAAGTTGAAGGCATCAAGGCGTTGATCCACATTTCCAGATTGAAGAAGATCCCAGCGCCTCAGTGGGAGTGTCAACCTATCACTGATTTGAAGCTATGTTTACAACAAATCCCAGCATCACCAAGAGATCTGTTTGAAGACCTTGATTCCTGACTTCTTGTTGTTTACCTTCATCATGATTTGCCTATCGCTTTGGATTATTGCTGCTTGATATACTGAAAAAGAAGACTGCTACACTTTCAAAACATCTTTTGCTGTTTCCCTTCCATAAGAGGCATTGCCAGATTTATTTGTCATCAAGGACTCCATATCCCATGACATATTGCCATCAGATGAGGAATATACCAGCAATGACTACGAAGTATGGTTCCAGCATTTTCCATCTGAAAGGGATTCTGATGAGCCTGAGTCTGAACTCAATTACTTCTGAGGAGGGTTCTACTGGTGGTCTTTGTTTTCTCAGCCTTGGACTTTGGAGACCTGGCATGTCTCATTCTCTTTTGCATAAAAGAGGAGCTTGGGGAGTGGGAACTTATAAGGGAAAATGTTCATATGTAATGAATAGTAATAAGAATGAATGGTCTGAAAGTTTGGTCACTCAGAAGACACACCCATGTTATCCAGGAGAATGCAATTGCTGGGAACAGACTTTGATTAATGACTATCTGTCCCAAGCACCAAAATACCTATGCAAAGTGGCAGCTCGCACTCTGAGGATAGGGATCTGTCCCTCCCTGAAAATGCAACCTGCCATCCCCTTTCCCCTCCAGTGTGGGACAACAACATCTACACTTCACCTGACTGGGGAATGGATAGGCAAGTGTGCTTTACCATTTCATGTTTCTCACAGAGCAAAGAGAAGCGTGAAATCAGCTGACAACTCATCCTGTCAAAAGTGTATAAAAACCACTGGTACAGGAGCTAAAATTACTAAAACTCTGGTTTATCATTCTGATTATATATGTCAGGGAACAAAATCTACCTGCATATATATATAACCAGACACAATTTTCCACCTGTTCCAGAAACAACCAAGTGGTGTGTCACATTCCAAAGGGAATGAGGTACATTTCTAGGGCATGGGTGTATGCATATCTTGGGAAAAATTATGGCAAACCATTGGCTTATAATCATACTATGCTTGACCAAAGTCCAGAAATGTCTCTTTGTTTTGATACTTGTAAAGCAATAGACCAGACATGTCAAACACAAGGCCCAGGGGCTGGATGCGGCCCGCGAAGCCATCCTGGAAACAGTGAGGGAACGGCCCCCGCTGCCTTAGCCCTGGCCCATCTATGTGGTGGCCATCTATGCTGAAACGCATTCAGTCTTAGCTCCACAAGGCCATCTGGAAACAGTGAGGAACCAGCCCCTGTTGTGTCAGCCCCGCCCCCTGGGTGCATGCTGGGGAGGTGTCACCCTTTGTGAGGAATGAAGAAATGCTCCATCGCCTGGAAGTGGCCGGCAAATGGCCCTGGCCTACTTCACATATCCGGTTTGATGGGCTCCGGGGGAGGGGTTTCGGCAGGCAGCAGGGCGTTCTCCTCACAGCGCTGAGAGGCTGAGCCGGGTGGCGCGAATTTGATGAGAAGTGCAATGCTGCCTAGCCCCCAGCCTGCCCAGTTTCAGCAGGCAGCAAGGTGCAAAGCTGTCGAGTTTCGCACCGCCCGGCTCAACCTCTCGGCACTGTGAGGAGAGCACCCCGCTGCCTGCCAAGACCTGGCAGGCTGGAGGCTGGGCGGTATTGCGCAGGTAAGTTGACTCTCACACTGCTCATGGCACCTCCAGAGCCCACCAAGCCAGATATGTGAAGTAGGTGAGGGCCATGTGCTGGCCACTTCCAGGCGATGGTGCATTTCTTTATTCCTCACAAAGGGTGACACCTCCCCAGCTGCGTTTCTTGCCTGTTTTTCTCCCTCCCTCATCTCAAATATTTTCCCACCACTCTGTACTTAGGAATGAAGGAAGGAAAGAAGGAAAGAAAGAAAGAAAGGAGAGGGAGGGTCTGAGGGAAGTCCTGCCTTAGTCCTGCCCTGCTGCCCTTTCACCATCCCCTTGCCCCCTCCTCCTGGCCTATCCTGGGGGTCTCCCATCCTATTGCTAAGAAAGCTTTGGATACAAAGCCGGGTCTCCTCCCATGGAGAGGAAATGGGCCTCCCTCTGACTTTGCCCTCGTACCCATCATGAACAACCTGGCTAAGGAGAGCAAGCACAGCAGCAGCAGCCTTGAGGAGGAGGTAAGTGCAGCTGGGCGTCCCCTTGTGGAAGTGGGGCTGGGCTTGGTGCATGGGTGCTCGAGGGCCAGGCTGGGCATTTGATCTCTGCTGCCCACGGGTCCGGGCAGCCTGCACCACCATCCAGCCCCTCCACATGGCCTGAGAGGAACAGTGAGGCTCCTCCAGTGGACCATGCCTTGGCACTTGTCCTGGTCCCACCTCTTCTGCCAGAGACCCTCAGATCTATCCCACTCCCATAGGCACCATTGACGCGAACGATGTAGAGCTGGCTACGCCCACCCAGTAGGCCACACCCACTCCATCCATGCCCACCCAGTAGGCCGCACCCCACCCTGGCCACACACCCCTGCCCCCGAGGGCAACCACAATGCTGATGCGGCCCTCAATGAAATTGAGTTTGACACCCCTGCAATAGACCAAGGACAAGGACTGAATGGTAACTGTGGTTCCTTGGATTGGGAAAGATCATATGTTATTGAAAATAGATATATGTATGAGTACATAGGTAATAGAGCAGCTTCTGGAGCTCTTGGACACTGGTACACATCCAACAAGGAGATGGTAACAGGTCCTGCTAGCATTATGCACAGTCAGATTTGGTTTAACCTGACAGAAGGTGCTACTAGAACTGTGCCCAGGGAACATGCACCCCTATTTGCTTACATTTCAGAAATCCACCTACAAGGACCCAGTATTTTGGAATAGGGGTCTCAGGAAAAAGTAGAGACCCTTATTGGAAAATTATTGTAAAAACTGTTTGTCTACAAAAGACACCTAAAACCTACCAAGTTCATAGAGTCTTTTGGGAAACTATGAAGCAAAAGATTGAAATACCTCCAGTTACCAAAAAATTGTTCATTGATTTGGCAGAAAGAATTGGTGCAGCTTAAACATAACAAGCTGCTATGTTTGTGGAGGCACCAACATGGGAGAACAATGGCCTTGGGAGGCTAAAGAAATGCCCACTGCCAATATCTCTTCCTTCAACTTCACATGGGAAGACAGGCAGAGACCAACTCTAAGGGTTTTGCAAAGTCCTATGGTAGGAGAAAGGTGCTTTGTTTGAACAACTGGTTTCCCTTATCTTGATCCAATGGGAGAATTGGCCTGTGAATCTGGATGATTGTGCAATCACACCAAGCCTACAAAATGTTCCTGGTGGTCTAATCAAAATTTGCTCAGTTCTAATCCTTTTAATTCGTCAACACAGGAACTGTTAAATATGGAATGATCCTAGAAATCCTTCCCTTCCATGGATCACACCTGACTATTGGTATTAGATTTGTGGCCGAAGGGCATATACTCAGCTATCTTTAAACTGGACAGGAGATTGTATTTTGGGAACCATCAAACCAAGTTTCTTCTTGTTACCCCTCAAACAAGAAGAAAAACCTAGGGTCACAGTATATGATGAACTGGGAAGAGCAAAAAGAGAAATACCTGGTGGTATAGGTCAGGGCTTTTCAACCAGTGGTACTGGTACTACCTATGGTACATTGGGACCTGGCAGGTGGTACGCGACCATCCTAGAAAAGTGATAGTGGGGGAGGAGAATGAACTGAACCGGTGGCAGCACCGCACAAGCCTGAGCGAGAGATGGCTGGAGCTGCAGGGCTGTCAGGGCTCAGTGGAAGTGCCAGGATCGGTGCCGCTTTTCAGCTGATCGGCGCTTCTTCGGGGCTGTCAGGACTCAGTGGAAGCACCAGGATCAGCACCAGGCTCCAGCTGGAGCTTGGCGCTGATCCTGATGCTTCTGCTGAGCCCAGAAGAAGCGCCGATCAGCTGGAATGTTGCAGCATCTCCAGGGTCTTGTGATTTACATTCAGATGCTTGGCAACTGATTCATATTTATGATGGTCACAATATCCCAGGGTCATGTGAAGTGACCAAAACCTGCTGCAACCACCCAGCAGATGGGGGGAATAAAAACCAAACACCCTCCCACCCCACCCCCACTGCCAATCCTCAACAGAAATGCTCACAACAATGAAAACTTCGGACAGGAGGAAGAGCGCCGCTGGGTGGGCAGGCAGATGTCTTGCTCGGCTGTGGCTTGGGGGCACTTTTTTCAGTGCCATTGTAACTTTGAACAGTCACTAAGCGAACTGTTATAAGTCGAGGACTACCTGTACTTTATCACTTTTTTTCTTTTTTGGGGGGGGGTCATCAAGTTTTTGACACCTTGCTAGGTGACTGGTGATACTCGGATGTTGCCATATCCTAAAAGTGGTACAATGGGTGAAAAGGTTGAAAAGCCCTGGTATAGGTAACTGGGAAAAAGATAAGGAGTGGCCCCCTGAAAGAATCATTCAAGTATATGGTCCGGCAGTTTGGGCCAATGATGGTATGTGGGGATATCAAACCCCTATCTATATGCTAAATGAAACCGTTAGATTACAAGCAGTTTTGGAGATTGTTACTAATGAAATTTCTTCCGCCCTTAATATGCTGACAAAAACAAATTCTCAGATGAGGACTGCTATCTATCAAAATAGATTGGCTCTAGACTATCTTCTAGTCAAAGAAGGAGTCTGTGGGAAATTTAATCTAACTAATTGCTGTATCCAGATATATGATAATGGAAAAGCCATTGAGGAGATCACAGACAGAATTAGGACACTTGTTCACGTGCCTGTCCAAACCTGGGATGGAATTTTAGATTCTGTGGATGGTTTGGAGGGATGTTTGGAGATTGGAAAACAATTTTGTTCCTCATCCTTTGGAGGATTAATGTTATTACCTTGCTTGATACCTGCAATAAGATCAATTGTTGCTAGCACAATTTCTGGCATGACTGTTATAGCAACAGGAAAGCAAGATAAACCAGTCAAAGTTCTAACCCTGATGTCACTACCTGAAGAATATGCACTATTAATTTAAAATTGAAAGCATTCTATTTTCCTAAAAAGGGAGGAAATGTAGAGATCAAGCCAAGTATAATCTTTCAAAATATAATTTTTTGTGTATAATCAATTCCTCATGTATAACAGCTATCATCCATTTATTTTTGCTTGCTTTCTGTATGTGCTCCATTGTATTCTAAATTGTGCTGACCAAAGAAAATGTTTCTGTTACTTTAAACTGTGTTGTTTCAAGGGAAAGCCTAGCTAAGACATTGCAACACTTCGCTCGTCTCCCACCCCCCTCTCCTTGGATGGTAAATCTTTCCCTTCTGGTTTCTCTGCTGTGGCTTTAAAATGTAACAGCTCTCTACCTGCCTGCAAAATAACAAAGTTAATGGGCTAATTGCCAGCTATTGAGCTATTGTGTGTTCAAGCTTAGAGATGCAGAAGTGTAACGCCAGGATAGATAAGGAGATTCAAAGGAACTTTTTACACAGAAACCTTGTGATGTTTGTTGGTTATAAAAAGCAAAAACTTTTCTGATTACGTGCTCTCTGCTCTCCATCTTCTCTGCTGTCTAAAGGAGAGTGGAGTGCCCAGCATATATTCTTTGATCAAAGAAAAATAAAGCTGTGTTCTGATTCAGAGGCCTCGTGTTCAGAGTCTCATTGGGATTTATTTGAATTCTGAGATGAAAAACCTTACATATTACCTGTCGCCCAAATGACAGGTATTATGTAATGTTCATCATATGTAATGTTCATGTGATGTCTCACTTAATGATTGCTGTGATTCACTTAAGAACCATGGCAAAAAATGTCATAAAATCAGGTTTGGTCTCACTTAATAGCCAGAACACTTAATGAATTTTCTGGTCCCAATTATGTTTATAATTTGAGGTATATGTGTAATGCAGAATAATGTAGCATACACAACAAAATATTTACCATGTTAAGTGAGAAAATCTCCTTTGCCATTTAAGACTGCCATAGCAAACAAAGCCAAAGTGTAGGAAATCTGGGCAGAGTAATCACTGCCTTATACACATCAGAATATCACTGGCAGAAACCCAATGCCTTATTAAAGAAGTTTTCTTGCACAAATGATTTTAATGAAGAGAAAATAACATGGCAGATTTTAAAACTGGAACTCATTGCAATACAAATACAGAAATGTTGTGGCAGCAGAATTTAGTGGTTTCTTTCATTAATCACTGATGAATTTGAAATCTTAAGGCTATGCACATGTGATAAAAGATCTGCAAACATTTATTAAAAGATGGTACAGCTTTTCTTTTCATCTATCGTTCTAGCAAATGAGTCTAGAGACCATAATACATCTCTTATTTGCTTCAGTAAATATTTCCTGCTTTTCAAAAATACCATTTTTGAATATTTCACTTTTTGCTCAGCTGAATAGATTCTGTGTATATGTGGATTAGGTACCATTTACAAGCAGTAGAGGAATATTTATTAATCACTTAGCAAATGTTGCATATTCATTCCACTAGAAACAAGGAAAGGGAACAGGATGGGATGATGCACGAAGAGTGAAAATATTCCTTCTCTTGTTTTGGTAATAACTTTTCAGGGCCAAATATATTAGAACTACTTGATCTGGGGCATACTATTTTTGTTCCTTCAGGTACTGCTGCTGTTGCAATGGGATTGAAAAAAAAGGGTCTTTGAGGCGCTTTTATATTCTCTTCATAATTCCAGACTACTTCTTTATCTGCTTTTTCTCTTGATTCTCTTCTTCATTTATAGCAACAGGAGGCAATTATTCTTCTCTCTCCCTTTCTTTCCAGTGATCATGAGAGATAAGGAAGGGGGGCAGTGCCTGACCAGAGCCTGTGAACAGCATCTGTCTTTTTTCATTGTCTATCTCTAAGCGACTCCAAAACTATTTTGGGATGAAGAGAAGAAAAATAATGCAATCAATCAAAAATAACGCCCCTGGCCTCTGGCCCTTTGTCTTGCATGGCTGGTAATATTTAACAGGTAGTATTGACTGAGTAACTTGTGGGATTGTTAAATACATATAATGGAATAGAATTAGAATTTTGAAAGAGACAAAAAATATGTTCTCTCCAAAGGCTAAGATTTTAAATAAATGCTAAGTTAACAGCCACTATCACTGGCTAGGTCTTCCAAAGAAGGTGGGGATGACAAATAAACTGTAGTTTGAGTAAATCTTCACCCATCAGCTTTTTTTAAAAAAAATGCATAGGTATCAAAAAAGGTAGCAAATAAATATGGTTGATTAACTTCTAGCTTTAAATCAATTGATGTTGATAGCAATAGCAATTAGACTTATCTACATCCCATTGTGCTTTATATCACTCTCTGGGTGGTTTACAATGTCAGCATATTGCCCCCAACAATCTGGGTCCTCATTTTAATGACCTCAGAAGGATGGAAGTCTGAGTCAACCTTGAGCCTGTCAGGATCGAACTCCAGACTATGGGCACAGTAGCCTGCAATACTGCATTCTAATCACTGCACCCCCAGGGTTTATACACTAGAATGGCCCAATTTCTTGTTCCATGCTTCTTATGTTCTTAAAATGTTTTAGCATATTCTAACAAGCCAGGTTCTTTATCTTCCTTGCCACTAGAAAATAACTTGGGGCAGTTGTGAAGTCTCGCTATGAACTTTCATTGTTTCTCTCTTTGTATATGAAACTGCAGTGACTGTTATCTAGAGATTTGGAGTATGATGCCAACAATATTATCATAATGTTCTACTATGTTTCTTCATGCTTTTTGACTTAGAAGAGGCTGTGCAGGAGTATACATATGCCTGGAAGTGATTGTGGGAAGGTGGATCCCCATTCCCTATTTAATAAAAACATTTGTAATATAATTTATGGATTTCCTTGCTATCCCCAAAAGCAGAAGCAAGGACTAGCTTTAATTATATGTGAAAATATTGCAGATTTCAATCACTATACCCTAATAAAGTCACAAATGTATTTTTACTGCAAAGAATACTGTGTTTTGAAAACTTTTGCACAGTGTAGGTACAAGATTGTAATAATGATTTTTAAAGTATTGCTCTGGTTATCTGTAGGCTGCAAAACTGTACTATATACATGTTGGTAATTGTTGGGAGGAACTCCCCTATTCAGGCTCTTCCAGCTGGGATTTTTGCAAATGGTGCAGAGGAGAACAAATAGAATGTGAAGCCAGCTACCGGAAAGAGAGCTTTTAATCATGGAGATTAAAGTTGAGTGACAATTCAGCATGAATCCCCGGCTAGCTAGAAAGAATGGTCTCCAAATGTGAGTTTTTATACCTTTTCTTGGTTTTCAAAACTGTCATTTCTGATTCGTCAAACAGTGTCTATTGATGAGTTAATTTATCAGATATTGCTCAGGAAAAGGTTAATCCTTGCCTCCGGAGAGGATCTGATGTGTTCTTATTTGTTATCTATTTGTTATTATTATGTTTCTGTCCTAATCCTATCAGTCTTAATTGTTGATAGCCGGTCTCACATTCCTGGTGTTTCAGCTTATCTTGAATGTTTTTAAAATTGTTACTTTGTATCTGTTGTGTTAAGTCAGTGGTTCTCAACCTGTGGGTCGGGACCCCATTTGGGGTCGATCGACCATTTCATGGGGGTCGCCAAGCAAGGCTGTCCGCCATTTTTTTTGTCCGCCATTTTTTTTTGTCCGCCATTTTTCCCCCTTTTCCGGCAGGTGCCTTACCTCCCTTGGGCTGGGCCAGCTGGTGGTCGGCCTGCTCCGTCTCTGCCGCTTGCCAGCTATGCCTCAGCCGGCGCAGGGGGCGGAACCACGCATGTGCGGCGCTCCCGGGCAGGGAAAGTCCTCGACTTACGACTGGTTGGGTAGTCCTCGACTTACGACCGGTTTAGTCCTTGAATTACGACCGGTTTAGTCCTTGAATTACGACCGGTTTAGTCCTCGACTTACGACTGGTTGGGGTCACGGCATTTAAAAGGTTGAGAACCACTGTGTTAAGTGTTTGCTTGCCTGGGACTGCTTAGCTTGAGTCAGACTTTTGCATTGGGCTTCTTCTATATTGGTTAATGTATGTTTGATCAAATTGTATTCTTTTATTGGGGTGAAGGGGGTTTCTCATCAATTCCCCCATTTTGGGCTATCACTGGTGTTCCAATGATTTGCCCAACTGGTTCTGTATATACCTGATAGTGGTGATCAATCTGGCACATCCTGAGAGAGGTTTCCTTGCTCTGTTATTTGCCTCTGATGGGAGTCATGCAGATCTTTAGGCATCTTAAGCCTAAAGGAATTAATTGGCATAGACAGCAAAGGAGGATTCCACCTACTATGACTGTGATTATGCTGGTGATGAGAACTTTTAACTAATGAAAGTCTGATAACCACGGAGAAGAGCCAGGAGAGGTCCCAGGATGATTGGTTATGTCCAATGTTCTGTGCTAATTCCTTTAAAAGTTTGATATCTTGTTCAATTAGTCCAGATTGGTCAGATAGGTTGAAACAGCAAAGTCCATGGAATTCTTCACAGCCATGATTATGCCTTAACAATAAATAGTCAATAGCTGCTCTATTCTCGAGGGTTGCTTCTCTGACTTGCCTTAATTCCTTGTTTAAGGCATCTAGGGCATGGGAGGTGGTGTTTAAACTTTTTGCTAGGGTACATGCCAGACTGTTGAGGTTCCTGGAGTTATGTACTGCCAGTCCTGGCACTCCCACTAGCGAGATAGCCAATGCAACATATTCTGCTTTAGTAAGGAGGGAGACTTTTGAATCACAGTCGGGTGCTAGAGTGTGGAAGCTCCTCTTTTGCCGCCTACGCAGAGAGGGCATTAACATAGTTAATTGCCCAAGTGTGCATAGTCCTCCTGTAGAGTTAGCTGGTAAATAGGAGTAAGCCATTTTCCCAGAGTAAGAACCATCCTTGTGGAAGTTTCATATAGCTATAAGAGAAAATGACAGGTTCAGTGTGGTTACAAATTAACTCTGTATTGTTGAGGTTATGGATTTCTGTAAATCTTGATGTGTGGTGTCCTATTAGTGTAAAACATGTTGCTGAGTGTGTGACAGCTGTTACCTGAAGGGTGTACATGCTCTTGTCTTTTGTGTCTGTACTATCTGCCCGGTCAAAAATGTTGGTGTATGTGGCATTAAGTGGGAATCCCCTGAGTTTGGTGTCGTTAGTGATAGCTTCTGGTCTTAGTTCTACCCCCATTAAACAGGTGGTCAGAATATCCTTTACTGATCTCCCTCCCAATAGGCAGAAATCTTTAGTATTTAGTACTTCTTTTGCTAAAATTCCCATACATTTCCCTTTTCAGGGAATAATTTTGGTTCCATAAATCCGGTGGTGAATACAATACATGCAAATATACAATACATTCTTATACATAAATTTACAATTTTGGAGTCAGATGTCTTGCCCTTACCCTCCCCCATTTGGTTCAGCTTCAAAGAGTTGCTTCAAGGTCCACTCTTTGGTTTCTGGGTCTCTTCTGAGTGTTATAAGTGGTACCTTTGGTGTACCTTAGGGTTGTGGTCTACCACTGCAGGTTTTATATGTGTCCAATGAATCCATCTTTTACTGCTGTGTGCGTTGTCAGCAGGACTTGGTAAGGACCAGTCCACTTAGGTTGCAATGGTGATTTTCTGACATAGGCTTTTATCCAAATCCAGTCTCCTGGTTCGAAGAGATGCAGGTTTTCTTCCAAAGGCAGGCTCTGCTTTAGGGCACTCTGTTTCCACAACTCCTGAAGCTGTTGCTGTAGGGCTATAAGATAAGAAGATAAGACCACCTTCCCTCTCTCTAGGCAGAGGGAGTGTGGGTCCAGACCTTTTAGTGTGTCAGGTGGGCAGCCGAACAGTAGTTTGAAAGGTGAGATGCCCAAATCCTGTCTTGGCCAGGTTCTACGGTGGAACAAAGCTATGGGTAATACTTGGGGCCAGGGTAGGTGTGTCTCCTGGCACATCTTACCCAGGAGGGTCTTTAATTCTCTATTCTGGTGTTTTATGCCCCCTGACAAGTGAGGGTGTGCCGGTGTGTGTAGCTCTTGTCTGATTCCAAGAGCCTGGAGAACCTATGTAATGACTTGTGATACAAAGTGTGTCCCTCTGTCCATATCTAAGTCAGTTGGGACCCCAAACCTGGGCTACGTCTTTCAGGAAGTGTCTGGCTATCTCCAGGGCTGTA
The DNA here is from genome assembly GCF_001527695.2 of Protobothrops mucrosquamatus. Lineage (NCBI taxonomy): Eukaryota > Metazoa > Chordata > Lepidosauria > Squamata > Viperidae > Protobothrops > Protobothrops mucrosquamatus. Next base: position 300,909 of record NW_015386232.1, read on the forward strand.
GCGTGGCAGCAGGGATATGCTTTTACCCAGTGTGTTAATTGGTCCCTGCACACCAAAATATATTGGTAGCCACTAGCCTTTGGGAGCTGTATGTAGTCTAACTGAAGTTTTTCAAAGGGACGTTGAGTCCATGGTCATCCCCCTTGGTGGATTGCCTTTTTGGAGGATGAATTGTTTGCTTGGCATGTTTGACATCCTCTGGCTATGCGGGTAGCCTCACTGTATATCCCTCGAGCATACCATACCCTCCTTATGGTGTCCACCATAACTTGTATCCCGCAGTGCACCTTGGAGTGTAATTGTTGGCATATTAGACGTAGTAGATGCCTAAGAGCTATGGGTCTCCCATCAGGGACCCAACAGAAACCATCATGATAGGTTGCTTCACATTTTTCTTCCCAAAATTTGGTTTCCTCTGGCTCTAGCAAGTCCAGGTATTGTATTTTGTTTTCCAAGTGTGTTGCTGGGAAGGTGGTGGATACTGGTACAGGTTGGGTAGCAGCCCATTTGGCTGAGGCATCAGTGAATTGGTTACCTCTGGTGATGCTAGAGTCATCTCTTTGGTGGGCTCTACAGTGGATGACTGCAAGAGAGGAAGGTAGCTGAATGGCTTTGACTAAATCAAATATAAAGTCAGCGTGGACAATTGGTTGGCCATTTGATGTTGAAAGGCCTCTTTGCTTCCACAGAGAACCGGTTACATGACAGACTCCAAAGGTATATCCGAATCAGTATATATATATTGGTAGACCGGTTCTCTGCCATTTTGCACGCTTTTCTCAATGCGATTAGCTCAGCTGCTTGTGTGCTGTAGCACAGTGGCAGCGCGGAAGCCCAAACCATTTCATGCAGGGAAACGATGGCTGCTCTTGTCACTCGCTTTCTTTCTTGTAAGTAAGAGGAACCATTAGTGAATAGTTCTAATTCTGGGTTTTGCAGGGGGTGTCGGTTAAATCTGGGCAGGGTAATTCAGCATCCTGTACCAGATGTAAGCAGTCGTGCAAAGGTTCAATTGACAGTTCAACGGGCAGGAAGATGGCTGGGTTTAGGGTGCTGCAGCGCTCAAAGGAGATGTGCTCTGATGTAAATAAATCTGCTTCATATTGGGCTAGATCAGGGGTCGGCAACCTAAAATGGTGAAAGAGCCACTTGGACCCGTTTCCCTCACAAAAGAAAAAACTGGGAGCCGCAAAATGTGCGCATGCGCATGCACACACACGTAACGGGGCTTAATTGAAGAGTGGAGCCTAAGGCGACACATGCACTGGCCCTGCCCGCGTCCAGCTCTGGTATGGACGGCTCTGCCGTCCTGGCTTCTCCTCCCCTCAGAAAAGACTGCTCTCCCCCCTTTGCTGAAGCGGTGAGCGGGGGGGCTTGCCTTGGGCACGGTGGGGCTGCTGGAGGCTGAGGCCCCCAAAAGTGCGGACCAGGCTATCTTCCATAGCGGTGGGAAGGTGACTGCAGGAGCAACACCCTGCTCATCTCCCCCGGCAGTGGCGGCGGTGGCGGCGGCAACTGCGGAGCCATCTGGTGGTGTTTACACGGCCCTTCCTCCATGTGACTGAGATAGGCAGCACTGCCCCGCTCCACCCCGCCCTCATTTCCCCAGAGCAGAATTGGGGCCGCACCAAAGGAGCCAGCTGAAAGTGGTGCCTTGGACTACCCCTCTGAGGATGGAGCTTTGGAGGAAGGCCGGAGTGTGGCACCCTTGCCAGAGAACTAGTCAGCCCCACTAACTAACATGTGAACCCCACACTAAGAACAGCCCTGCCTAAACTGAGTTCAATCGGACAGGAAAGTTCCAATCCGATGGAGACTCCTGCGAAGTCAGCTCGGTCATTGGGATCACGCAGTTCAGTGGGCTTGGTGCCCCCCCAAGCTATTAATTCAGAACCAGGCAGCGATTGGCTTGCAATCAGTTGGACAAAACAGGTGGATAGGATTGCAGCCAATGATAGTAGGACGTTAGAGCCGCCAACTCTGGTCTCCACCCGGGCGAGCGAGCGAAACCCCGAAACCTTTTGTGTTCATTTGCAAAGAGAAGACGCCAGTGGCGCAGGGTCCGGGGGGGGGGAAAGACAGCTCCGGATGGAGGCAGCCACGCAGCCAGAAGCCAGCGGTCCCAGCAGAGCAGCACGGAAGACCTACTGGTTAGTGTGGGAGGCTCCAGCATTGCCAGTGAGCAAGGTCTGGCGTCCGCAGCCCAGTTCTGCAGCCCAACGACCAGATGGACCAGCTTTCACTGCTTCTTTGCAAACGAACGCAAAAGGTTTCAGGGTTTTGCTCGCCTGCCTGCCCGGGTGGAGACCCTGCGCCTCCACTTCTCCTGCGGCCGGGGAAAGAGGGCCGGCCCCGAGCCTGTCCTGGAGGATTTTTTAGGCCCCAGATACCCCCCACCCCCTCCCCCATCAGCCCAGGGCCAGGCATTGCAGCTCCGCAGCAGGAGGGAACCCTCTGGACCTTCGGTTTTCCTGGCTTGCCAGCGAGGCTTGCAAACTCAGCTCCTGCCAGGGAAGCAGCACCTTTTGGGACGGGCTCTGAGCAATTGCACGGTTCAGGGAAGGAGCACGGAGGCCTGCAAGCAGGCAGGCAGGCAGGCAGGCAGGCAGACTCTGGGCAGCACAAACTAAGCAGCGACAGGAGGGATGCGGGGCCTTGGCTTGTTGCTTATCAACACTGTGCTCAGTTCATGCTGCCCAGCGTCTGGTTCCGCCGCCGCTCAGGCCCCTTTTTTGCCGCTGGAAGCATGCCGCATTAGCTGGCACCGCAGGGGGTGGTCCCATGGCAACGCTGACAGTCCGGGCCGTGCGCCACCGGTGTCTCCGGTCCCGAGCCATGAGCCGCAGGAAATATCTGGGCCCAAATTGTCCGCTGCAAGGACACCCCACCCACGGCAGCGCCGCCAAACTGCTTTCTATGCTGCTGGCGTCCCCGGGCTGGAGCAGTGAAAGCTGATCCAGCTGGTTGTTGAGGATGCGGAACCGGGCCGCGGACGCCTAGCCGCTCCGCTCGGACCGCCGGCTTCTGGCTACAGGGCTACAGGGCTGTCTCCCTCCGGAGCTGTCTTCCCCCCGTCTATGTCGAGCCCATGGCGAACAGCGTCCCACAAACCAAAGAAGTTGAACCAATCAATTCAAACTTCTTTCGTGAGAAGTTTGAATTGATTGGTTCAACTTTTTTAGTCCTATTTTTTTTGGGCACTGCACGTGGCTGGGAGCTGCAGGAGACAGCTGAAAGAGCCGCATGCAGCTCCAGAGCCACGGGTTGCCGACCCGTGGGCTAGGTGCTGTTGTATGAATGCTTGACTTTGTGATTTTAGCAATATAGCAAACACATTGTGGGGAACTCACAAGATGAGGGAATGACCTAGGACTAAATCTTTTGATCACTTAACCAGTTCCACTGCTGCTGCCACTGCTCTTAAACAGGGAACAGTTCATCTTGCTACGGGGTTTAATTGGACAGGGTAATAGGCTACTGGTCTGAGTGTTGGACCGAATCTCTGTACCAGCACCCCTGAACTCACACCATTACACTCGTAGACAAAAGGGAAAAAAGGCTTTTTGTAGTTAATTCTTTTGTCCATTCAATGGGATCTGGTTGATCCTTTGCAGTTAATTGGATCAAAGGTTTTGCCATTTCCCCAAAAGAGGGAATCCAAGGGCGGCAGAATCTCAAGACCCCCAGTAAGACTTGGACTTGATGCTTGGTTTGTGGGTGTTTCATTCCCAGAATGGTTTTAACTCTTTCTGGTGCTAACTCCTAATTCCAGGAGCAATGATGTATCCTAAATAGGTTACTTCCTTTTTTAAGTATTGTAGCTTTAAGGGTGAGGCTTTGTGTCCTCTCTCACTCAGGCACTCCAATAGGTGGTAGGTGTCAGTCCTGCAGCTTTCCTCTGATTCAGAGGCTAACAATAAATCATCCACATACTGTATTAAAGTGGAATTGTATGGTAGGGAAATGCAGGACAGGTCTGCTTTTAAAATTTGGGAAAACAGGGTGGGGGACTTGGTGTAGCCCTAAGGCAGTCGAGTCAAGGTATATTGCTGTTTGTCCAGGTGAAAGCAAATAGATATTGCAATGCAGAGTCTACAGGGATACTAAGGAAGGCTGTGCAAAGATCTACCACTGTAAAGTGGGTGGCTGATGCTGGCACTTCTGTGATTATGGTTGCTGGGTTAGGTACCACAGGTATTCTGGTATCACGTGACTGTTAATGGCTCTCATATCATGCATGAAACAAAAAATAGGTTTTCCTTCGCTATCTAACTTGGGTTTTCAGACTGGGAAGGTTGGAGTGTTACAGGGGGAGGTACATTTGCACAATACCCCCTGTTTCAGATATGCCTTTATTAATTTTCGAATGGGCTCTATCGCTTCTGGATGTATTCTGTATTGGGGAATGCATGGTGGTGGTCCTGCCTTTACTTGAATTGTAACTGGGGTAGCTCCCTTTAATAATCTCACTTTGGTGGGATCCCATCCCCATAGAGAGGCTGGTAAACTTCTGAGATCTGCATGCAGCTGGATTTCTTTGTCAGTTGAACACATCATGGTAAAATGCGGGTGTTTGAGCAGGATGTCTAAGTGAAGCCCTTTTGTAGTGCATTTAATGGTTGCCCTCAGCTTACAAAGCAGGTCTCTGCCCATAAGGGACAGAGGAGATTGGGGACAAACGGTAAAGAGGTGTTCTAGGGGAAAAGAGCCAACTTCCACTTTTTGGTTGCTTGTGAATTCGACCAAGATAATTTTCCCTCCCACCCCCACTATGTTATCCTTGGCCCCAGGTACTATTGAATCTTTAAAGAGTGCCTTAGTGATAAGTGAGGAGGTGGCTCCAGTGTCAATGAGACATTCATATGCCTTTCCCCCTATAGTTACTGTCAAAAATGGTTCTCCATTGGGGCCGTCCTTTAAAGGAATAGCCAAGCCTGTGAAATGTAACTTTGAATTCATCATAATCGTTTTCTAGTCAGGATATGTTGTATTCCTGTCGCTCCCATTGGGCTCAGGCTCAGTCCCTATCTCTATTCTGGTGATGTGTGGCTTCCCTATGGAGGGGGGGTCTCAGTCGGTCATGACGATTCTGGCTTGCTCTGTTGTGGCTTTCACACCTTCTACTAATATGTCCCTCTCTGCCGCAGCGGGTGCAATGCCTGCAGAAGGTTTCTCTATTAAGTTAGCATTGTCGGCATCTTATCCTTCCCTGGGGGGGTCTGTGCTGTCTTTGCCTGCTAACCTCATTTAACATCACAAAAGCCTGTAAATCCTCCCTTCTCTCTGCTCTTTGTCTCCTTTCTTTTTCCCTATCTTTTTCTGCTTCTCTCCTTTCCTTTTCTTCTTCTGCTAATCTTTCTCTCTGGTCGAATACAAAGTTTGTGATCCTGTGCAACTCTGAGATGTCTAATGTCGATCAGTTAGAGATTATTTTATGAAAGTGCCCCTGATTGATTAACGAAGGCAGTGGCTAGAATTTTTTGGTCCTTTTGACAGCTTAAGTCTAAATGAGTGAATGTGATTCCGGCTTCTAAGAGATGGACCCAGAAAGCATCCGGGGTTTCCTTATCCCTCTGCATTATTCTTTGGAATTCAAACCAGTTCAGGGGCCTTCTCCCTATCTCCTGGAGGGCTTCCATTAAATTATTTTTAGCTCTCATATATTCGCCCCAGTGGTTTTGATTCTTATAATCCCAGTCTAGGTGGTTAAGGGGCCAGGCGACTCTAGCGGGGGCTACTTGCCCGGGTGTAATTATTATAGGTCGCCTGGCTATCTCCTCAGTTTTTTCAAAAAGCTTCATTAGTTCATCTTTTGTTAAGAACACATGTAATAGCTGGGCCATGTCTGCCCAGGATGGATTATGGGTTTCCACAATTGATTTGATAGTTGTTATGACCGACTGGGGGTCTGAGCGGAAAGTAGGAGTTTCCTTTTTCCAAACAACCAAGTCAGATGGGGAGAAGGGGTGTGTGTTAAAATATGTTCACCTTGGCTCCTCAATCATCCAGGTACAGGTCTGTTCAGCAGAGGGGCCATGATTTTTGGTTCTGGGTCATCTAAGAGAGGTTGAGGTTTGAGCTCAATTTGTGTCTGGTCCTTTAATCTGGAAAGTTCACCCCAGCAACACCAATAGGATAGCTGGGCCAGTTCTATCCTGGATCTAAGTGATTTCAGAGTTTTAAATTAAAATGTGCTGCCTTCTGGCCAAATCTGTCTTTCGCACTCATCTCTAAGCAAAGCAAATTTTTTGCATAATGTCTCTTCTTCATGCCTGCCTGAACGGGTAGCTGATTTCTGTCCCAGGCCTCAAGCAAGCCTTTTACTGGGGAGCCTATATCGACCCTTGGACTGGAACATCCCATGATTCCCTATTTCTGATTTAGGGGTTCATTTCAGTTCAGTCGGGTCTGGCCCGTGGAGGACTCTGGTTTCTCTAACAGAATATGGGTCGCTCCTTCAGGGATTCTCTACCACAGTTTAAGACCAAAAAGGAGTCTTTGAGGACTCATCTGCTCCCCTTAGAGAGTATGGGTCACTGTCAGAACCCATATCTATCATATTGCATACTTCCCTGCCTCTCTTTCTCTCGTTTCCCAATTCCATTCTCTTCTCTCCCTGGGTTCTGCCATACTCCTAGAGAGGAGGGGGGAAGGAGCACGGATTTATTGCCTTAGCTTCCTCTGTTGATACAATGTAGCATTTTGCTTCCTGCCTCCTTTCCCTATTTCTACAGTGTAACATTTCACCTTAGCTTCCTTTATTGCCGCAATGTAACACCTCGTGCTCCTGCACTGTATCTCTCTTTGAACTTTCTTCTCCCTAACCTGTCAGCTAGGAAAAGGGGGGGGGGGAAAGAAATACAACCTATGGAGCCTGGCTTATTTCTCCGCTCTCAAAAGAAGGTGTGAAGAGCCATTTGAACATCATGCCACGACCAGAGTCAGACTGATGTTATCTCCCCTTTCCTACAATGGACTTAACACTTGGGGATTGGTCGGTTTGAACCATCTGGATGAACTATGGGGTTGAGTTTGCTTGGGGATACTTTAATCCATCGATCTGTACAGGAGTCCCTCAGATCCTGTCTAGTATGCCAGCCATCAGCTTCTCCCAATAAAAGTTCCTTTTGGAAGAGCTTGCTTCCATGAGTTCTGTTTTCTTGGGATGAGGTGTTGAGGTGGGTCCTGACATTAGACAGGATATGCAATAGTAGTCAACCCAGAAGGACAGACCTTGCCGGGGGACTATGCAACATCTACCATGTCGGACAAAGGTGCGGAGAAGGAGAAAGTCACCGCAAAAGGGGAGCCCTCCCTTTGGTCGGAACCTTGCCAGCTGTCTGACTCCGAGATGTCCTATACCTCGGAGGAAGAGGTGGTGGAGACGCCCAGCCATAAACCTCACTGGTCCATGGGCATAGGCAAGAAGGACAAGTGGAATAAAAATTTGAGAAAGGTGATGCTGAGGTGGGACAGCCACCAACCAGGATGGAAACAAGAGATGGAGATATCATTACACCTCAGCGATGGTGAGGATGATCACAGGGAGCAGTCAAACTGGATCCTGGAGAAGGCAATCGACCTAATGAAATCAACCCTCGTCTCCCTCAAGGACGAAAAGTTCGAGCTCCATGGCCACACCATTACTGTGAACTGCAGCACAAGAGATACCGATGGGGAGTCTGATGCTGAGACCGCAGCCGTCATGGGGCCAGCCCCCACTCCCTGCCACACAGCAGCTGCTGATCGAGATGGACAACACCACAGATGACGATGTGGGCACCGATCCATCCAGAAGTTCCCACCGCTGGATGTGAAGTTTCAGGGAGAGCCGCGGCGCCTGGGGTTCTTCTTAACCCAAGTCCTCAACTACATGGAAGAATGTGGCTGAGACATCCTAACCGACAAGGCTTGGATCCACATCGTACAGGCGTGGCAGCTGACTGGGTGGTGGACCTACACGACTCTGATGCCCCTGAGCTCCAGAACTTCAACCAATTCATGTTCTCCCTTAGACAGCAATTCGAGGACCCGAAGGCCCATGAGAAGATTAAGACGGTGAAGCAAGGCAGGTGCCTGGTGGCCGAGTACACCCAGGAGTTCCGAGCCATTGCCAGTAAGCTGAATTGGCTGGAAGACATCCTGCTTAGCCTCTTCAAGGATGGGCTGAATTACGATCTCTACGATGCCTGCCTTCCTCGAGGAGACCCACGCCGATTGCATGATTGGTACATCCTGGCAGAGGATGTCAAAATTGACCTACTCAAGAGACATCGCTGGGGAAAGCCATGGAACCAATCACCCCCTGAGCCACCACGCAAGCCCGCGAAGTCTCAACCCACAGCTAAGAAAACTGCTGGCTGTTTCAAGTGTGGGAAGGAGGGACATCGTGCCACAGAATGCCGCTCGAGGAACCCCCAGCAGAAGGCCAAACAGACACCAGCCTGGAGATCAGGAAGGTTGCCCACCAAGCCACAAGAGCCAGCCATGAGGAGCACGGAGGCTGTTGAGTCCCCCCCTCCACCCAACAGGGAAAAGGGACCCCGGCCTACACCATGGGAGCATCTGATTTGCCAGACGACCACTCCAAAGATGAACCCCTGGTAAGTGGACCCATCGTGCCCCTCATACGGACAGTGACTATCCTAGCCCCCTCCATGCCTGAAGCTGTGAAGGTTAAAGCCCTACTAGACTCTGGCTGCACACATTGTCTTATTAGCCCAACGCTGGTGGGAACCCTGGGCATTCCGGTGAGGAGGCTGAAGAAACCGATATCTTTTGGTCAATTAGATGGGTCCATAGCAGGGGGAATGCCAGCTACCCTAGCCACGCTACCGATCCACCTAACTCTGGGGGACCACAAGGAGACTATAACATTCGTGGTGACCCCAGGCATGGAGTGCCCAATAATACTGTGGTTGGCGTGGCAAAAGAAATGGAACCCCAGCGTGGACTGGAGGACAGTGGAACTCAGGTTCCCAAAAGGAGATTGCCACCCCAGGGAGCCCCCGAGAGCTCCCCTCTGGAAAGAGTAGCAGTGGGAGAGGAAACTGCATTGCCTGAAATACCCGAGGAGTACAAGGACGGGCGGACGAGCTACCCCCCACTGACCCACCGACTGCGCGATAGAAATCAAGCTGGGAGCAAAGCTCCCGAAGTCTAGACTATACTCCATGAGCCCCGAGGAGCTACGAGAAATGAAAAAAATTGTAGATAAAAATTTAGAGAGGGGCTTCATTGAGCCAGCTTACCCAAAGAAGGTAGCAGCCTCCATCCTTTTCAGGGAAAAGAAGGATGGCACATTGCATATGTGCATGGATTACCACACCTTGAACGCCATAAGTGAAAGCAACCTGTACTTTCTCCCCCTCATGAAAGACATGCTGTCCCACCTATCGAAGGGAAAAATCTTCACAAAGCTAGACCTAAGGGAAGCCTATTATCACATTAGAATTAAGGAGGGGGACAAGTGAAAACCGTGTTCAACTGCCCTATGGGATGTTACCAATTTAAGGTCTTGCCATTTGGGCTGCAGGGAGCCCCTGCAGTTTTCATGCAATGGGTCAATTAGGTACTGAGGGAGCACCTATACCAGTGATGGCGAACCTTTTAGAGACCGAGTATTTATTTATTTATTTATTTATT
>NW_015386232.1:310745-315065 GCF_001527695.2 Protobothrops mucrosquamatus
GGAAGGCCACCGGCAGCCAGTGCAGCTCGCGCAGGAGAGGTGTTACATGGGAGCATCTAGAGGCCCCCAAAATCCCCCGCGCAGCCGCATTCTGAACTAGCTGGAGCCTCCGGGTGCACCTCAAGGGGAGCCCCATGTAGAGAGCATTGCAATAGTCCAGGTGGGAAACAACGAGGGCTTGAGTGACTGTGCGTAGGGCATCCCGATCCAGAAAGGGGCGCAACTGGCGTACCAGGCGAGCCTGATGAAAAGCCCCCCTGGCCACGGCCGTCACATGATCGTCTAAACTGCAACCCAAAACCCACTTATCACCGGGTGCCAGGTGGGTGTGGCCCACTGGATGGGCGTGGCTGTGGCGGTCATGGCAGACGGTGGGTGTGGCCAAGGTGGGCGTGGTCACCTCGATGTTGCTCATGGGGAGGGATGCCTGTGGAAACCAGGCAGGGTTGGAGGAGATCCAGGGGTCTCTGGCAGGTGGGACAGTGGGCAGGAGGCTCGTCCTGCGGGATGAGGTGAGGCAGGGCTGGGGTGCCATTGTCGCAGGGCAAGGTGAGGCAGGGGCTGGGGCAGCTGCTGCCTGACACCATCGACCCCTGCACACAGAGGTCAGCGAGCGCATGGGGGCCAACAGTGTCTGTCAGCAGCCACAGCCTGCCGGCCCCTCGACCGGCGCACTCTGGGGCTCCGCAGCCCGCCACAAGAAGTTCAGAGAAGCCACCTCTAAGCTGGACAGATGGCCAACAGCTGACGAGGCGCTGCAGTGGGTCGTGCCTGGGAAAAGGAGAGCATGTGAGGCCAAGAGGGATGGGACGGGGGGAGGGAAACCAGCCATGCTGGGATGCATCTGACCATGTGGGACCTCGGCGAGTTAGCAGGAAGCTGGTTGAAAAAGGACGGTTGCCATCTCTGGGGCATGGCACGCGTGCCCACAGAGAGGGCTCCGTGTGCCACCTCTGGCACGCGTGCCATAGGTTCGCCACCACTGACCTATACAAAGGGGTCCTTGTCTACCTGGACGACATCTTTGTATTTACAGAGACTAAAGAGGAGCACATAAAATTAGTCAGAGCAGTCTTGAAAAAATTGAGAGCAGCCAACCTCTATGCACAATTGTCCAACTGCGAGTTTCACAAACAGAGAATTGACTATTGACTACCGCATATCAACCGAAGGCATAGAGATGGACCCCGAGAAGGTCCGGGCAGTGTTAGAGTGGGCACCATCTCGCACGAGGAAGCAACTACAAAGCTTCCTGGGGTTCGCTAACTTCTATCGTCAATTCATCCCTTCTTTCACCCAGATAGCCCTGCCTATCACGAACTTATTAAAAACGAAAGGGGGCGGCTCAGTAAAACCTAGTCAGCCAGTAACCTGGACAACGGAATGTCAAGCTACATTCAAAAGACTAAAAAGGCTTTTTTCGGCCAAGCCGGTCCTAAAGCACCCCGATCCAGATAAGCCGTTCGTAATCCAAGCAGATGCAAGTGACGTAGCAGTAGGGGCTTTCTTGCAGCCTGTCGGGTGCATAGCAGGTCTGTCAGGGGTAATGCCACCGGAGCAAATGGGGGGATGAATTGCCTGTAAAAATTGGCAAACCCCAGGAAGCTCTGTAGCTGGCGGTGGGTCTTTGGTGCCTGCCACTCCAGAACACTCTTGACCTTACCAGGGTCCATCTCCACTCCTGCCCCTGAGATCTGATACCCTAGGTAGTCCAGTCGGGATTGATGGAACTCGCACTTGGAAAGTTTCACAAATAGCTGGGCCTGCACAGTTTCTCCAATACCTGCCATACCAACTTGACATGGTCCTCCATGGTGGTGGTATAGATGAGGATGTCATCAAGATGCACAACCACCCCAAGCTAGGAATTAAATTTGTATCTCTCTCACAGCAGAAAAAAGGAGGAATGGTGATATATGTCAATGAAAAAATCCCGGCAAAACAAATGTACCAGGACGATGAAGGTAGAATCTTGATAATTGAAATCTTGAATAAAAAAAAAGTAACCCTAGTAGGAATTTATGCTCCCAATGAGAAACAAAGACAGTTCTACAAGAAATTACATAAGATTATTGGTGATTTTGAATATGAAAATATTTAATTGATGGTTTTAATGCAATCGTAGATAGAGAATTAGACTATAAAAGCGAGAATGTAAGAAAAGGGACTAGAAGAATACTACCTGATACTTTTTTCAAAATGGCAGAGGAATTTAATATCCAGGATAGCTGGAGGGAGAGAAACTTGAATGTAAAACAATTTACATATTATTCAGGGCGCCACCAATCATGGTCTAGAATTGATATGGTCTGGACAACGAAAGAATGAAATTCAGATGTAGATGAGGTAATGATATATATTAATACTTGGGCAGACCACAATCCTATTATAATGAAATGGAAAGGTCAGAAGGCGACTAGGAGGTGGACCTTAAAAAAAGCATTTTTAAATCAAAAAGAATTTAAGCAAAAAATGGAAGAACAAATGCGGATATTTTTCCAGATAAATAAGAAAGAGGAGACCAATACCCAAAATCTATGGGATACAGCCAAGGCAATCATGAGAGGAACCGCAATTGCATACATGGCTAATGAAAATAAAAAGAAAAGACAGTATCGAAAAAGCTTAGAGGAAGAACACAAAAAATTAGAAATAGAATTGCAAAAAAACCCACAGTGTAGACAACTAGACTTAAACAAACACAAATTGAATATTTTAGAAAAATAAAAATTGGCACAAAAAATAAAAAGTATCAGACAAAATTTTTTTGAACAGGCAAACAAACCAGGGAGATGGTTGGCTTATAGATTAAAAAAACAAAAAGATAAAAGATGGATTAGTAAATTATGCAACGAAGCAGGAGAGATGGTATACCAAACCAAGGAGAAAAAACATGTGACGTACGAATTCTATAAAAACCTTTATAAAAATGACGTAAAGATTAGTGAAGCAAGAATACTACAGTATCTTACGAACGCTGAACTGCCAAAGGTCCTGGAAAAATACCAAAATATATTAAATGAAGATATAACACTTCAGGAAATTATGGAAGTGATTAAAAAACAAAAAAGCAATAAAACACCAGGCCCTGATGGATTACCATCGGAAATATATAAAAACCTTCAAGAACTTCTGGGCCCAACTTTATTGGATGTATTTAACGAAGTACTAAAAGTAGCAAAGACCCCAAATTCATGGAAAGAAGCAATCATTACACTAATACCTAAAGAAAATTCTGATTTAACCCTCATAAAAAACTATAGGCCCATTTCTTTATTAAATATGGATTATAAGATTTTTATGATAATAATGGCAGAAAGATTAAAAAGATACTTAGCTGAATTTATCCATACCGATCAAAACGGTTTTCTGCCCAAAGGCAAATAAGATATGTCAGGATTATATTAGATATGCTAGAATATTATGAATCACACAATGAAAAACAAATGGCACTGATTTTTGTCGATGCGCAGAAAGCGTTTGATAATGTTAGATGGGAATTTATGTTGACCCAACTTAAATATATGGAAGATTCATAAACATGTTCCAAGTAATTTATTCTAAACAAGAAGCAAAAGTAATTATGAATGGAGAATTAACAAAAAGTTTTCAGATACAAAAAGGTATAAGACAAGGCTGCCCGCTATCAGCATTATTATTTGTACTTTCATTAGAAGTTTTAACAAGAATAATTCGAGAAGATAAACTGATTAAAGGTTTAGAAACTAAGAAAGAGATATTCAAATTACAGGCATATGCAGATGACCTAATATTTATTTTGGAGGAACCTTTAGAGTCTGGTTTAAGATTATTACAGGTCCTGGAAAATTATGGAGATATAGCAAGGCTGAAGATTAACAAAGAAAAAATAAAAATGTTAGTCAAGAATATGACCAAACCACAAGAGAACGAGCAGAAAAAATTAACATTCAAATAGCTAAAAAAGTAAGATACTTAGGGATTCAATTGACAGCAAGATGCATCGCACTTCAAAGAGAAAATTATGATAAATTAATAGATCAAATCTCTGTAGACTTAGACCAGTGGTGGCGAACCTATGGCACGGGTGCCAGAGGCGGCACTCAGAGCTCTCTCTGTGGGCACGCACACCGTTGCCCCAGTCCTAGGCCTTCAGCTGGGTTTTATAAAACCTTTTCACTTTAGGCCTCTGCCGCCGTGTACAAAAAAAAAAGGTGCAATCAATCAGTCAATTTCAACTTCTCACGGGAAAAAAAAAGATCTTGCAAAGTTGGAATTGATTGATTGAACTTTTTAGTCCCACCCAGTCTGCTGTTACCACCGCAGCCATTCCCACCCAAT
>NW_015386232.1:315490-324333 GCF_001527695.2 Protobothrops mucrosquamatus
AAGATAAAAAAGAACCTGGGATTAAACTAGAATATACAGAACTAGACAAAATTCTGCTAGGAACTGAAGACAAAATGATAAAAAAGATTTACCAATATTTATTAGAACAAAGTATGCCAGCAGAACAGGTAAAAGATACAATGTTAATTTGGAATAAAAACTTTGGCTATAATATCGAGTTAGATTATTGGCAACTACTATGGGACAGGAATAGGAGATTAACATTAGCTACTACTTACAAAGAAAATTTACACAAGATGTTTTATAGATGGCACCTCCCCTCTATAAGGCTAGCAAAAATAGACAAAAAATCTTCACCATTATGTTGGAAATGTAGGAAAATACCAGGGACTTACTATCATATGTGGTGGGAATGCTCAGAAGCTCGAAAATTTTAGCACTTGATATAGAATTGGTTAGAAGAGATACTATCATTAAAAACTGAAGTAAAACCAGAACTCTTTTTATTAGGGATCACTATGGATAAATTCAGCAAAGGAGCTTTATATTTAATTCTGCACATTTTAACTGCAGCAAGATTAACATATGCTCAAAATTGGAAAAGAAAAGAACCCCCCCCCCCCGAAGAAGAAATACTAAACAAAATTCTATCCTGTGCGGAAATGGACAGACTGATATTAGAACTCAAAAATAAAACAGAAACAGAGTACTTTGAAATTTGGAATAAAGTGTATAATTGGTTGGATTTAAAGAGGTACGCTGGGACAAAGGCTGATGATTAAGTAGATAACCTAGAAATTCTTATTTTAATATTTGTTATATCAGATAGAACCAAAAGTTATTTAACTAGGATGTACTTTATTGAAAGAATGTGCACTGTGTAACAATGTAATAATGTAAAGTAATATTAATAGTATCGTTTAAACAGGGAAGTTGTTTCATGTCCAATGTGTCTTTTATGTCTTTAATTGTATTATGTTTAATGTGTCTTTTGTGTTTTTTAATTGTATATTCAATAAAATTTTGTAAAAAAAAAAGATACACAAGCACCCCACGGTACAAGTGTTCATGCAACACTTCATTAATGAGATGCATGAACACCGTGGGGCCCCCCTGCAATCTGAATGGCATAACCCGAAACTGGTAACTACCAAGCGGGCAGTTGAAGGCTGTCTTCCACTCGGCGCCCTGCTTGATCCGAACCCGGTAGTACGCCTCGCGCAGGTCTAGCTTGGTGAATATCTTACTCTGTGACAGTTGGGCCAGGAGGTCCTTCATCAAGGGAAGGGGGTATATGTGTTCCACACACATCCCATTGATGCCTCAGAAGTCCACACACAACCGAAGGGAACCATCCTTCTTCTCCTTGAATAGGACTGGCACTGCGATCCATGAGCGGGCAGGTTGGATGAAACCAACCTGGCCAAGTTTCGGTCAATGTAGTGACATAACTCCTCCAACTCCTCATTGCATACATACGTGGCTTAGGCAGTTTTGCCCCTGGCATTATATCAATGGCATAGTCGGTCGGCCGGTGAGGCAGCAGAATGTCGCACTCCCATTCGCTAAAGACTTCAGCGAGGTCGGCATATACAGCCGGAAAGCTGGTCCCCTGCCTGGTGCTGACCTGGGCCGCCTTCACCCCTCCGCTGTCTCCCTCAGTGACCCTGGGGTCCTGGACTGGTGGCCAGGGACCAACTCCCAGGCGTAGGTGACGATAACCACCTTCCCACCAAATCGCTGGACCCCACTTGTCCAACCATGTGAGCCCTAGGATCACTGCCTCAGTCATGGAGGGGACTACAATGAAACAGAGGACCTCCCAATGGCCCCCCATCTCTATCCTCACAGGTTCTGTTATAAGAGTGGCCGGAGCCCCCCCAGGAGGGAACCATCCACCTGCTCAAAGCGGATCGGGTTAGTCAACCGCCTGACCCTGATGCCGACATTGGCTACCACATCCTTGCTGAGGCAACGGGTACACCCGGAGTCGATCAAGGCCTTATACTCCCCCCTATGACCCGTTTGTGGACTCAGGGTGATAGGGATGGCAAAGGGGCATACCTGCTGACTCACCATGGGATCTTCGGCAGAGTCGTCTGTACTGTCATACTCTGCTGGCTGGTAGCTGGTGGCAGACGTTGCTTCTCCCCCCGTCAGAAGCGACCGTCGGGGGTTGTCACCTTCCGGTTGCTGTACTGCCTGCGACCGTTCCGTGGCCCTCTTGGGTGTAGGACCACATTTCCCAGGGGCCAATGGGCTGCTCTGTGGTACAGGAACCAGACACTCTGCCGCCCGATGCCCTGGTTCGTTGCACCAAAATCAACGGAACATTGGCCGAGGAGGAGGACCGGAGGGGCCTGGTACTGGAGCTTGGGCTCTATGGCTGTCATCTCTGGGTCTCTCCACTACCCTCCATGGTGCGAGGGATCCTCCCCCCTCCTCTGGAATTCCTGCAGTCCTGTGTCCAGTTCGACCACCACCTGGAACCACTCCTGGAGCCGGTTCAGAACACCCCTGACGACCCATGCCTGGCGTAACTCCCGATCCAGGCCTGCTCGAAAGTGATGGACCAGAAGATGTTCCGGCCATGACTGTAGTCTTCTGGCCACTCGGAAGTCCTGGACGTACTCCATGGCGGACCAGCTCCGCTATTTCAACGCCAGTACCTCTGCCTCGGCTGGACCCGGGAAAGATCCTCGAATCTGGATTGTAGTGCTTCCAAGAACAAGGTGGCGTTGGCCAGCTCCCATGCGTGGCCGCTATAGAGGTCCACTGCCCAGGCTGCTGCCTTGTCCTGCAGGCTCGCCATCACCGCCACCACCATCGCCCATTGAGAAGAATAGAACTGGGAATACCAGTCCAGGTGGCTGATGACGTGGCTAAGGAACATTGCTAGGCAGTCCGGGTTCCTGTCAAATGTCACCGGTATTGGCGGTGGACCCCAGGCCAATCCTGAACCCCATGGCCCCAGAGGCGGTCCTGCTTCTCATAGGCCGTCACCCGTAGGGGAGAACCGGTGGTCGCCGGGGCCTGCCCTCCTCCAGTCCGGAGCCCCAGACAACCCAGCTGTCAGCCTGGTGGGTACCCCAGGCGGCTCTGCCAAAAACCTTCCCTCCCATCTTGGCCGAGACTGAGCTGTTGGCATGCTCAGGGCAGGGGCCCCCGCCTGAGGAGTACCAATACCAGGAGAAATCCGGAACCTCGGGCTGGCTAGATGGAATCGAGGTGGCTCTGTCAGAGCTGGCTACATCTCAGCCCAAGACAAAGGAGCCATCCCATGGCCATCCTCCACTCTTAGCCAAGAGGGAGGGTCCAGGTACCCCACCTCGCCAAACCGATCCCAAACGATGTCTTGTCTGTCTTCCAGGCGCTGTGGAATAACTCCACTCCTCCTCATCCTCCTCCATCAGTCGCCTCTCCCTCCATTCCATTAGAGGCCCCCCAGCAGCTGGAGTATGCACCCGGCCAGGGTCCGGGTGAGCAACAGCAGGGCTAAGCCACCACTCCCCTGAAGGTGCTGGGATCCCCGACTGCTGGGACTCACCCACCATGGCTGCAGACCATGGGTCCTGCTACTTGGGTCTCACCAACGGCTGTGGATCACCTGACTCTGCCGTAGGCGTTGGTGCTGCAGCTCCAGCTGGCTCATCCCCCTCCGCCACCGGGGCAGCCCCTTTTATTCCCTCTTCCATTCCCTAAACAGCACAACAGGAATTGGAAAAGGTGAACAAAAGAATTGAGCGCTAACTTACTGTCAAGATGTCCTCCTCAGTGCCAAGAAAAGAGCCAGCAGGCAGGTACGGGTGACAAACGGCTTTAATCCATACAGGAAAAAGCGCTGGGAGTGAACTGCTCCCAGCGCTTTACATAGCCTCTCCGTGTTAGAGCCCCACCCCCCAGTCCGCAAGCCAACATCCGGCATGCAGAGCTCATAAGCAGCCTGTCGGGACATCGCCTCCTTTCCACGCTCCAGATGGCATGCAGTTCCCAGGCAGGCTTCTAGCGTCCAACTCGCCAGGAACCAGATAGCCCCTCCCCTCATTTTGCCACCTCCTGCGGCACTGCACCGCCCGTCCATGCCTTGTGGGGATTCCCCTTGTCCCAGCCGCCGTAGGGATTCCCCTCGTCAATGCGCCGAGGTGCTGGACAGTTAGCAGCGTCTCGGCACTGTCCCTGATGTTGGCTCCCAGCCACTGGTGGCCCCGGCTGTCCCAGCAGCGGCTCCAGCCAGGAGAGAGGGTGGCCGGGAGGCCGTGGTAGTGCCGGATTCTGGTGCCAGTCAGCTGGCGCCCCCCCGGCCATGCGCCCGTCAGCTGGTGACTCTCCAGACCCGGGCCCAGTCCAGGCGGTGGCAGAGCAGGCCATGGTAAGTCCTGGCTGAGGGGGAGGCAGTGGTCCAGCATACGGTTCCTCCCCTCCTGTGAGTGTCGGGCTCACAGGGCTCGACACCGGGGCTTAATTTTCTGATGCAGGGTTTTGCTTATGAATTACTGGTGGGTGGGGTCCAGTCTACCAATTCAAAAGATTTTCCGACAGGGGCCCGGTCTACCAATACAAATTTTTTTGTCAGGACCCACTTCAACTAATCACCCAAGAAAGCAGAACTGTTGAAACAGGCATTGTGTCAATGCTGTAACAATGGATATTCCTGCTCTGACAACTGATGGAAATTGCAGCCATTTTTGCTTTGTTTTTAACATGCTTTTTTGTCTATTTAGAAATCAGGTGTAGAAGGGGGGTTGGGGGTGAATGCTTGAGCTCAGCTAGCCATAAGAATAATGCTGCTCCATGGGAACTCAAGGACACAAACTGATAACGTTTTGGCGGGCTGAGGAGCTGGGGAGAAAGCCCGCGCTTCAGGCTAATTGGAGAATGTGATTAATGATTGCTTCCTGGGGGTGGGAATTGCAATTTGCTACTTTGTATCTGGGGGAAGGGAATCTAGTTTTGGGTTCAACTATGTAGTGCCGATACTTTGTTTCCTGAATAAAATGTTCTTTGAGAATTCTTGCCTTGAAGTTCTTTTGATGGGTTTCATCTATCAGAACTATGACATTAACCCAAAACTACTTTCTACCTTGACCACCTTGAGGTCCTGAGCTCCAGTCGCTTTTCCTAAATCAAGGGATAGGCTGACAAATACTCGGGGAAAATCTCAGCATGGAGAAGGGAGAAGCACCTGTAACCAGCACCCAGCCATGGCTGTTGCCTCAGCGGAGGGAGCACAAGCCATCGCACTGGCGGGGAAAGAAACTTTAGAAGCCTTGCAGCTGGGGCAAAACTAAAGACGCGAGAGCTGATCTGGTCATCGGAGTGAACCCTGCCCAGTGGAGACTCCAAGCATCTCGAGGCAACCCTGCCAAAAACGAGCTCTTCAAAAGTGTCTGAAGCCGACTTGCAGGCAGGAGCCTCTAGAGAATCACGTTCCCCGGACCGTCGGGGAGCCAAGAGATTGGCAGCCACTGAGGACTCTGGAGAATGGAAGTACCTGTCTGCAGTCTGCAGCCAATCAGTGGAGAAGTTAGTGGACAGATTCGAGGGGCTAGAAGTGAGAAGCGGGGAGCAACTTTCCCACTCCTCGCATGTAAGTGAAAATGATGCCTGGTGTGGCCGACGCCAATCTGTGCCTAAGAGAAGCCCCAGCCGCACCAATGGAGCGCGAGCGGTTTCCCCATCTTCAAAGCCATCAGCGTTAACCTCCAGCCTGGTGAGGAATGAGAGTCCCAACTGCCACTTGGGACACAGCAGTCCAGGTCATCATCGCTCCTCTAGGACTTCAGAGCACCGCTCGCGACACAAGAGCTCCAGCTACCAGAGAAGCCCTGGTTGGCATCGATCATCGTGATCTCTCAACATACAATGCCACCGTGATAGTTCCAGACGGTGGGACTACGATGACAGCCTGAGGCCTGTGCAGAGAGAAGATCCAAATGTGGGCACTCAATGAGATTTGATTCAACCACTGCATGACCTGTTGGACAGGCAACAACAGGTTGGGGCACCGCAGCCGCTGGGGGGCCTGCAGCAATTGGGGATGCTATAGCTGCCGGCGGGAGGTCAACAACCATTAGAGGTGCAGCAGCAATGGGGGGCAGCAGCCCATAAATGTACAGCAGTCAATGGGGGGCCTGCAGAAGTTGGGGATGCCACAGCCACCATCGGGAGATCAACAACCATTGGGAGTACAGCAACAATGGGGGTGGCAGCAGCCTCTGAATGCACAGCAGCTGCTGGGGGGGCTGCAGCAATTGGGAATGCTACAGCCACCATTGGGAGGTCAACAGCCATTGGGAGTACAGCAACTGCTGCACGGAGGCCAACATTAGGAATGCAGCAGCAGTGGGGGGGGGCAGCAGCCCATGATGGCACCACCCCTTAAAGCAACTTTTGATGGTGACCTGGAGAAGCTGATTTTCTTCCTTAATCAAGTACGTTCCCACATGAATTGCAATGTCAATTTTTACCCAGATCCAGCTGCCATGGTCAATGTTGTTGCAGCTAATCTGGAAGGGGAAGCTCTGAGTGGCTAAACAATCTGTACAACAAGCAAGTGCCTGAACTGGGAAATCTCCATCTCTTCCTCCTTGGACTGAGGGCCAGGTTTGAGGACCAATCCATAGCCCTCAAAGCAGAGAAACAAATTCATAAAATAAAGCAAGATGGTAGACCTGCACTGGAATACGTACAAGAGTTTTGCAAGGTAGCAGGTCAGATTGAAAGGTGGCCTGAGCAATCCCTAGTGCATCACTTCAAGGAGGGGCTAGATGATCACCTTTCCCAGGCCTGCGTCTACCGGGCTGTCTCTGATCAGTTGCAAGAGTGATATCAGGTGGCAGTGAGATTGAACGTTGAGGTTGTTCGTTACAAAAAAAATCCCCTCCAGAAATCGGGGTGAAACCAGAGCAGACCAGGCGACCGCCTCCACAAAGACCCCCAGCCATCGTGGCCATGGAATCCCCCAAGCCACCTACCAGTCCACCAATCAAATGCTTCAGGTGTGGACAACAGGGGCACTGAGCGGCGAACTGTCCGATCCCATATCCCCAACAGGGAGACAGATCGGGGCCACCAGTAAGGAAGAAACCAGCCCAACAGCTGGCAAAAGAAAAATCAAGTTGGATCATGCAAGAACCCAGGTTATGTTGCCAGGTTATGTCATCCACACAAGAGAGCGCCAAGGCCCAAGATGGACCTACCACCACTATGCTCTCCTATGACAGCGACGACGAACGGGAGAATGACCTGATGGTGAGTCGACCCGTTCCACCTTTTTCACTTGCTGCTAAACTTGTAGTCCCCAAGATGGGTACAAATGGATCTGAAAATACTAGTGGACTCAGGATGTGTTGTGGCTCCGTCCTGTGGGTCCCTCTCATCAGAGGAGGAAGGCTCTGAACATGAAGGAGAGGAGATGGCCAGGCCTCCCTCTCCAGGACCTTCCCCTCTGGTGCGGCCTTCGGTGCCTTCCGACGGAGAGGAGATTGGCCAGGAGCCCGGTGCTTCTGGGATTGGCCAGGAGCCCGGTGCTTCTGGGATTGGCCAGGAGCCCGGTGCTTCTGGGATCGGCCAGGAGCCAGGTGTATCGGACTCCGAAGAGGATACGTCTTGGCTAGATCCACGCCAGCGTCGGAGGGACAAGCGTGCACAGCAGCTGAAACGCCGTGCCAGAGATTTCAGCTGAGTCACTGGGCCACACCCCACTGGCTATATAAGCAAGGGGTGTGTCGTGTGAAACTCTTGTGACGGACAATTTTGCTGAATCTCCTGTTGCAAGCACTCCGGCAATTTATCCTGGACTTATCGTATGTTTTGTTTTGTATTATCAGTAAAGGCTTTGGCAGGCAGCCATGAAGTTGCTGCCAAGTGTTCATTTGTATTTGGCTGTGCTGAGCAGTTTTTCAGCCCTCGGCTGACTGGTTGGGGGGTGTGAGTCAGACGGGGGACAGAACAGGATGTTCCCGGTGCATTATCAGTTTGCCAATTGCCCTCAAGATGGGTATATGAGCAAGGTTACTCTCCAGGCCCATGAGGTTCGAACAGGCAGATGGCTCTTTAATGGGAAGGACTTTAGTCACCCATCTGACAGAACCTATATGTTTAGAAATAGGTGAACATTGGGAGTTCATCCGTTTCTGGTGGCTCTGAAGATGATTGAGGCTATGATTTTAGGTCTAGCCTGGTTAGACAAGTGCACAGGTCGGCAACCTGCGGCTCCAAAGTCGCATGTGGCTCTTTGAGCCTTCTTCTGCGGCTCCCAGCCTCCTCTGCCATTTGCAGAGAGAGAGACAGAGAGAGGCACTTGTGCTTCCCTTCTCTCTCTCTCTCTCCCTCCCTCCCTCCCTCCCTCTCTCTCTCTCTCTCTCTCTCTCTGTGTCTGTGTGTGTCTCTCTGTGTGTGTGTAAAAAAGAGAGCGGCCTCACCTTGTTCTCTGATGAGCTGACAAGCTTATTGGGCAGGGCTCCTGCCTTGACTGTGTCTCTGCAGGAAGCAGGAAGGGCAGGAGAGAGTCAGCCTGTTGGAAAACAGCTTGAAGCCAGCTTGCCAGGTGAGCAGAAGATCGGAGAGAGGGAGAGAGAGGGGGGGAGAGAGAAAGAGAGAGGGAGAGAGAAAAAGAGAGAGGGAGAGAAAGAGAGGAAAGAGAGAGAGGGAGAGAGAGAGAGGGAGAGGAAAGAGAGAGAGGGGAGGAGAGAGAGAAAGAGAGAGGGAGAGGAGAAAGAGAGGGAGAGAAAGAGAGAGAGGGAGAGAGAGAGGGAGAGAAAAAGAGAAAGAGAGAGGGAGAGAGAGAGAAAAAGAGAGAGAGGGAGAGAGAAAAAGAGAGAGGGAAAGAGAGAAAAAGAGAGGGAGAGAGAGAAAAAGAGAGAGAGGGAGAGAGAGAGAGA
>NW_015386232.1:324604-335690 GCF_001527695.2 Protobothrops mucrosquamatus
CTCTTCAATCAAGCTTCCTCCCCTTGCGCATGCGTGTGCACGCAAGTTTTGTGGCTCCCAGTGTTTTCTTTTCTCTGGAAAACGGGTCCAAATGGCTCTTTGAGTGTTTAAGATTGCAGACCCCTGGACAAGTGGAAACCTTTTATGTGGTGGGAAAAGGGGATGAGGACTGGGAGATTGCCCATAGGGCCCAAGTCCTCTCTTGATTCTGCTGACGTTACTGGAGAGTCTAAGCCATTTACCGAATCAGCAAAGATAGCGGCCATTCCCCAACCAGGTGAACCACTCATTCCTAGCGAATACAGGGATGGATTAGCTTACAAAGGGGGAAAGCTGTATTTGCCCAAAATGCTCCGCCTCAATGCTCTCCAGCATGGTCATGATGTGAAACAAGCTGGACACTTCAGCTACTTAAAAACACTGCATTTGGTTCATCGGCAATTTTGGTGGCCAGGTTTGAAATGGGACGTAGAGAACTATGTCAAGAGCTGTGCCGTATGCGCCACCATGAAGAGGATTCCAGGGAAACCCTCTGGACTATTACAACCAGTAGCGGACCTTCCCAGCCATGGGAAGAAATTGCTATGGATTTTATAGTTGAGTTACCTGAGAGTAGAGGAAATATGGTGATTTGGACTGTGATTGATCTTTTTTCAAAGCAGGCTCATTTCATTGCCTGCAAAGGACTCCCGTCAGCCCAGAAACTAGCTAAGATGTTTGTAAAGCACATTTACAAGCTGCACGGTGTACCAAAACGGATAATCTCTGATAGGGGGGTGCAATTTATGGCCAAGTTTTGGAGGGGTCTCCTCAAATTAATTGGCTCATCGCAGGGACTGTCGGCGGCTTTTCGCCCATCTATAAATGGGGCGGCTGAAAAAGTGAACTCAATAGTGGAGCAATATCTTAGATGCTATGTGGATTACCAACAGATGAACTGGACTCCTCCCTTTCACAGAGGTGGCTTACAATAACACTGTTCACAGCAGCACCAATTTTACGCCTTTTAAAATTGCCATGGGAAAAGAATTCAACCCAATACCTGAGTATCAGGGACCCTCTCCTTCCCAAACTCTGGGTGAAGGGGTGGGGGGAGGTTTCGGACAAAATGAAAATCGCTCTGAAAAAGGCTTCTGAGAAGTATAAAAAACAAGCGGATAAAAAGAGGGCTCCCCAAAGGTCATTCCAGGTTGGGGGAAAAGTTTACTTATCCACAAAATATTTACGACTCAAGTTGCCCAGCAAGAAATTGGGACCAAAGGGCCACAGTCCCTTCCGTATCATAAGGATTATAAATCCAATTACAGTAGAGCTAAAGCTTCCCAGACTCTTAGGGAAAGTCCACCCTGTGTTCCATTATAGCCTACTGAAACCTTTTCAGGGTTCTACTTTATGACCTCCCCCTAAGAAGGAACCTGGCCCTCTGGTGGTGGCTGGACAGACCCATTATGAAGTGAAGCATATTCTTGATTCTAGACTTTACAAGGGAAAGTTACAGTATTTAGTACAGTGGAAAGGATATCCATTATCCAAGGCCACTTGGTAAAATCTAGTGATGTAAAAGCTGACAGGCTTATTTGTAAATTCTATGATAAACACCCTAACAAACCAAGAGGCAACCCCTAACCTATGGTTTTGCTTGAATTTCAGGATTTATCCTTTTTGTAAAGGGGGGGGCGGATGTCAACACTGTAACAATGGATGTTCCTGCTCTGACAACTGATGGAAATTGCAGCCATTTTTGCTTTGCTTTTAACATGCTTTTTTGTCTATTTAGAAATCAGGTGTAGAAGGGGGTTTGGGATGAATGCTTGAGCTCAGCTAGCCATAATAATAATGCTGCTCCGTGGGAACTCAAGGACACAAACTGATAACGTTTTGGCGGGCTGAGGAGCTGGGGAGAAAGCCCGCGCTTCAGGCTAATTGGAGAATGTGATTAATGACTGCTTCCTGGGGATGGGAATTGCAATTTGCTACTTTGTATCTGGGGGAAGGGAATCTAGTTTTGGGTTCAACTATGTAGTGCCAATACTTTCTTTCCGTAATAAAATGTTCTTTGAGGAAGAATTTTTGCCTTGAAGTTCTTTTGATGGGTTTCATCTATCGGAACCCTGACACATTGTCTCAAAAGGAACTTTTATTAGGGAGTAGTGACAGTAGAGAGTGTAAGGTGAGATCTGAAGAAAAGC
This sequence comes from Protobothrops mucrosquamatus, assembly GCF_001527695.2. NCBI lineage: Eukaryota > Metazoa > Chordata > Lepidosauria > Squamata > Viperidae > Protobothrops > Protobothrops mucrosquamatus. The sequence continues at coordinate 326,794 of NW_015386232.1, forward strand.
CAAGCAATATGCCCCCTCCCACCAAAGTCATAATGTCTGTTTGAAATCCAGCCAATCCACAGGTGGCTTGATGGCCGGCTGACTGATACAGTAGGCATGCGTCTCAAAGTCTTCTCCAGTTTTCGTTTCCTTGCAACTGTCTCCTAGATAAGGAGACGCATTCCATACTCAAAGGGAGGAGGCCAGACAAAGAAAGAGGAAAGCGAAAGTTATCAACATAATCCCCATGTACCCCCTCCCCCCAACAGAATGGCAGGCCCCAAAAGAATAGAAGAAAAAGAGAGTAGGTGAGAGGTTTTGGGGTTCAACATCTGGCCCCCATAAAAAAATTGGGAAGTGCACCTGAAAGACAAAATAGGGAAGGGAAAAACAGCACACAAACCATTTATGTTTAGGATAGAAGGAGTGAAAACATTGTAGCAATCTAGGGCCTCTAACATGATTCTTGTACACCCATTCATTTTGGGAGGCAGGGAGGTTTTTCCACGTAACTAGATATTGAGTCACTCCATGATGGGTTCTAGAGTCCAAAATGTCTTTAATTTCAAAATGTTGTTCACCCTCAACCATAATGGGTGTAGGTAATGGCGGAGCTGGGGGCCTGAGAGTGGAGGTGACTTCTGGTTTCAGCAAGCTGCAATAGAACACTGGGTGGATTTTCTGTAGATTTTTCGGTAGGTCTAATTTGACTTTTACTGGGTTGATGATATGTGTAATTGGTAAGGGTCCAACATATTTAGGTCCTAACTTTTTTGAGGGTTGTAACAATTTTAAATATTTAGTGGAAAGAAATTCACGCTTTCCGACTTTGAGAGGTTTTTGTTCCATTCTCTTTTTATCTGCTTGGAGTTTGTATGTCTCTCTGGCCTCATTGAGTGCTTTACGAGCAACCAGACAGGTATTTTGCAATTTCTTAATCCACTCTTTGAGCAATGGGATTTTGGGCTCTTTAATGGGGAGTTCTGGAATGGCCACAAATGTTTGGCCATTGGCAACTTGGAAAGGAGTAAACCCAGTACTGGAATGTACTGCATTGTTGTAGGCAACCTCAGTGAAAGGTAATAAGTCCGACCAATTGTCTTGTTGATAATTAATAAAGCACTTAAGATATTGTTCTAGAACCGAGTTCAGACATTCCATCCCACCATTTGTCTGGGGATGATGGGAAGATGATAACCCTTGACTAGAACCCAAAAGATCTAGAAAAGCTCTCCAGAACTTTGAAGTGAATTGGACCCCTCGATCTGAAATAATCCGTTGTGGGACACCATGGAAACGGTAGATGTGTTGCACAAAAAGCTTGGCTAAGGTTTTAGCAGTAGGGATTTTTTGGTAAGGTATAAAATGCACTTGTCTAGAAAACAGGTCAGTAACCACCCAGATGACCATATTTCCATCACTCTCAGGCAGTTCAACAACAAAGTCCATGGAAATCTCTTTCCATGGTGCTGATGGGCTTGCTAACCCTGGGGATTTCCCTTGGCATCGTTTTGCAGCTGCACATATGGGACAACTGGCTACATAGCTTGCGATGTCCCTTTTTAATGCAGGCCACCAAAATTGCCTTTTAATTAGGTGCAGGATTTTCACAAATCCAAAATGCTCAGCACTCTTTGAATCATGACCAGCCATCATCACTTTATATCTCAAACTAGCTGGGACATATATTTTCTCCCCAATCCATGCTAATCCGTCTTTGAGCACACATAGATTGTTATGATTATGAAACCATTCATCAGTATTTAAAGCCTGTTTGAATTCCAGCAGTAAGGTTTTATTTTCTGGTTCTTTTCCTCTAGCTTGAGCCCTGGTAGTGACCGGGGCAGCTAGTTGATGAGGCTGCAGGAATGGTTTAGTTATCTCAGGCTTCTTACTGTTGTACTGAGGTAGTCTTGATAAAGCATCAGCTAAAAAGTTCTTTCCCCCTGGCAGGTAATGGATTATGAAATTAAATCTGTGAAAATGCTGCAACCACCTTGCTTGTTTTGGGGAAAGCTTCCTGGGTGTTTTCATAGCCTCTAAGTTTTTATGATTGATCCATACCTGGAATGGTATTTTATGTCCCTCAAGAAAATGCCTCCAAGTAAGTAAAGCCCACTGTACCGCATAGACTTCTTTTTCCCATGCTGCCCATCTCTGTTCAGTGTTTGACAGTTTCTTAGAGGTGTATGCACAAGGTTGTAACCTCCCTTCCTTATTCCTTTGTAAGAGAACAGCCCCTACAGCCATATCACTGGCATCAGTTTGGACGATGAATTGCTGGTCTGGGTCTGGATGCTTTAGGACCGGTTACAATTTTTTAAGTTTCTCAAATGCTGCTTGACATTCACCTGTCCATTTTAGTGGCTGGCTAGGTTTTGGTTTATCCCCCCCCCCCTTTGGTTTTTAACAGATTGGTGATAGGGAGGGCAATCTGAGCAAGCGATGGAATAAATTGTCTATAGAAATTGGCAAAGCCCAGAAAACTTTGGAGTTGTTTCCTGGTTCTTGGGGTAGCCCAATCCAGCACTGCCTTCACCTTTCCTGGATCCATCTCTATCCCCTCATGGAATATGTGATACCTCAGGTAATCAATACACTCTTTGTGGAATTCACACTTAGATAACTTGGTGAACAGTTTTGGAGAGCGTAATTTTTTCAAAACAGTTCTGACCAATTTGATGTGTTCATCTTTTATTTCAGTGTAGATGAGGATATCATCCAGGTACACCAGAACCCCTTTATACAGGTGCTCCCTCAACATATCATTTATCAATTGCATAAGGCACCCCCTGCAGTCCAAACAAGAGCACTTTGAATTGGAAACATCCTAATGGGCAGTTAAAAGTCATTTTCCATTCATCTATGTGGTAATAAGCTTCCCTCAGGTCCAGTTTTGAGAAGATTTTCCCTTTTGATAGGTGTGCTAACATGTCCTTCATTAAAGGTAGGGGGTACATGTTCTCCACACACACAGCGTTGAGACTTCTATAGTCTACGCAGAGACAAAGAGATCCATCTTTCTTTTCCCTAAACAGGACTGGGGCAGCTACTTGAGATATAGCTGGTTCAGTAAAACCCCTTTGTAAAATTTTCCTTATAAACTTTTCCAGTTCATTCAGTTCTCTATGAGCCATTAAGTACATTTTTGGTTTTGGTAGCTTCGCTCCTGGGATGATTTCAATAGTACAGTCTGTGGGGTGGTGAGGGGGAAGTTCATCTGCCTTCTGCTCACTGAACGTCTCAGCTAAATCTTGGTATTCCATTGGAAGGCTTTGCTTTGACTCATTAAGGGTGGAGGCAAATTCACGACATAATCCACATCTCCCGCCAGTTTCTTTAGCTATGGGTAGGGTTTCCTCCTCTGCAAATTTGAGTTGCCCCTCCTGCCAATTAACCACAGGATTCCATTTCTTTAACCACGCCAGCCTCAGGACTAACGGCCACTCCATTCCAGGAGCCACAATGAAAGCCAAAGTCTCTATGTGGTTCCCTAGGTCAGTGCGTAAGGGTCTGGTGGCAAAACTAGCAGGCACCCCTCCCACAATGGATCCATCCAGCTGGAAAAATGTAGTGGGAGTCTTTAATCTCCTGAGGGGTATTCCCATCTTTCTCACCAGTTCTGGGCTGACCATGGAGCGGGTACACCCTGATTCCAAAAGGGCGGCAAGTTTTATTGTCTTTCCAGTGCCAGGAATGGACAGTTCTAGGGGCACTGTTATGGGGTCAATTGGTCCACTCACCAGCAGGTCGTCCTCATTGTTGTCCTCCATCTCTCCAGAATCACTGGCTCGTAGGGCCGGAGCTCGACCTACCGGACTGCTGTCCCAAGGGAGCTCCACGGCCTCCGTGGACTTCATGGCAGTTTCTCTGTCTTGGGGGGGAGTGCTTTCCAGCTGGCAGGCAATCCCCTCTCTTAGCAGGCCTCTTGCTGCAGCAATCAGTGGTGCAATGCCCCTCATTTCTACATTTAAAACATGCTGTGCTGCGAGGCAGAGGGGGGGGAGCGGTTCTTGCAGAGTCTCCTTACTTCTCTGACTGCGGCTTAAAATGTTGCCTCACTGGGCGGTGTAGGTGTTTGCGTTGGTCGATTCCCACCTCCTCAGCTAGCAGGCACCAGTTGTAAAGTCACCCTGGGGCTCCACGAGCCACACAAGCGTTATACAGCTCCTCATTAAGCCTGTCCTGGAAACAGCTCACCAGGATCTCCTCTGACCAATGAAGGTGGCTGGCCACTTCTCTGAATTCTTCAGTGTATTCAGCGATGGGTCTTCTCCCTTGCTTCACGGTTTTTATGCGCTCCTGGTTTTTCTTGTCTTCAAAACGCCTACAGAACGCAACCATAAAATGGTTCAGGTTTCTCAGCTCGGGGGCATTGCAGTTGTAAAGAGTCACCATCCAATTGGTCGCCACCCCTTCCAGCGCCAAAGTGACCACACGGACCTTCTCCACATCCGTGGGCAGGGTTCTCCCATAGATTTGCATGGAGGTGAACACCTGTGCCAGGAAATACCCCAGCCTTTTGGGGTCTCCATCAAACATTGCCCCAATTAGGATCGGCTTCACTTCTGCTGTGGGGGGGTCTGGCCCTGGCGGCTTGTAGTGGGCGCCCTCGGGGTTGTGCTGCACCTTGGGTTCTGGCAGCTGCTGCCTCTCGAGTCTCTAACTCTCCCTCTTCGGATTCCTCCTCCTCCAACTCTTCTTTGGATTCGTGGCCCCCTTTAATTTGCATTATAAAGTCATCAAGGGTTTTCTTCACTTACTCCATTATAGCTTCCATAGACCCCAGTTTGGGGTCGTCTTTCTCTGCGTCTTTGTTCGGGGGGGGCAGGCTCTGGATTCTTCTTCTTGGCTTTTTTCTTACCTCCCCCCCGGGTTAAGGTGACTTTTGGGGCTTTCTCCTCACAGCCTTCATTTTTTCCAAGTCCGAGTGACCATCTGGCTCGATCTCCTTCAACAGATGGTCCAGCCACTTTATTTATTTATTTATTTTTATTTATTTTTTAGATTTATATTCCGCCCTTCTCCTTGCGGACTCAGGGCGGCTTCCAGGTCCCTTGAGAGGCTTTCGCTGGCTTCAAGGCTGAGGAGGTCTTCGGGCCCATTGCGTTGACTGGAACTCCTCCATTAAGAATTCGGTCATGACTCCCCCGGTAGAGCAGTTTACTTCTCCGGGCTGAGTACTATGCAGATCTCACCTTCTGTCAGGACCCACTTCAACTAATCACCCAAGAAAGCAGAACTCTTGAAACAGGCATTGTCTCAAAAGGAACTTTTTATTAGTGACTAGTGACAGTAGGGAGTGTAAGGCGAGATCTGAAGAAAAGCCCACGTGAATGATATAATTAAAGCAAGCAATTTGCCCCCTCCCATCAAAGTCATAATGTCCGTTTGAACTCTATCCAATCCACAGATGGCTTGATGGCTGGCTGACTGGCACGGTAGGCGCACATCTCAAGGTCTTCTCCAGCTTTCGTTTCCTTGTAACTGTCTCCTAGATAAGGAGACACATTCCATACTCAAAAGGAGGAGTCCAGACAAAGGAAGGATAAAGTGAAAGTTACCAACATAATCCCCCATGCACCCCCTCCCCCCAACAGAATGGCCGGCCCCAAAGGAATAGAAGAAAAAGGGAGTAGGCGAGAGGTTTTGGGGTCTGACAGATTTACTGACACTTTTGCTGCCCACTCGGCTCTTCCTTTCTCAGAAGGTCTCATGCTCTGATGTCCTCCCCTTGCTTTCTTGGGCCCTGCCAGTCATGGCTCCAGGGGAGCTAGTAGCAGGCCGGGCCCAGTCCGGTGGCTGGGTGAGCTGGAAGTCCCTTCATGGTCACCAGGTAATTGTTGGAAGGAACTCCCCTGTTCAGGCTCTTCCAGCCGGGATTTTTGCAAACGGCGCAGAGAAGAACAAATAGAATGTGAAACCAGCTACCAGAAAGAGAGCTTTTAATCACGGAGATTAAAGTTGAATGACAATTCAGCATGAATCCCCGGCTAGCTAGAAAGAATGGTCCCCAGATGTGAGTTTTTATACCTTTCTTGGTTTTCAAAACTGTCATTTCTGATTTTTGGTTTTAAACTGTCATTTCTAATTCGTCGAACAGTGTCTATTGATGAGTTAATTTATCAGACATTGCTCAGGAAAAAGAGGATCTGATGTGTTCTTATTTGTTATCTATTTGTTATTATGTTTCTGTCCTAATCCTATCAGTCTTAATCGTTGATAGCCAGTCTCACATTCCTAGTGTTTCGGCTTATCCTGAATGTTTCAAAATTGTTACTTTGTATCTGTTGTGTTAAGTGTTTGCTTGCCTGGGGCTGCTTAGCTTGAGTCGGACTTTTGCATTGGGGTTCTTCTATATTGGTTAATGTATGTTTGATCAAATTGTATTCTTTTATTGGGGTGAAGGGGGTTTCTCATCATACACAATACTGAATAACTATGGACTGAATATTTCCTTGTACTTGTCAATCAGCTGTAAAAGAAGATAATCTACCTTAAGAGCCCTTTCAGTACCAGGAGGCAGGAAGTCCTCCGAAGTCCTGCCAGCCTCACACTGACAGGCTGTAAGCAAAATTTTGATATTTGAAAGAGAACCTGGTCTTGTGAATTTGTTGCATGGATTTTATAGCTACAATATAATGCATTGGTTTCAATTTATACTTATTACTTTTATTTTATTATTTATGTGTCAAATGTCTAAGGCTGCTCAACTTCATAATGACTTAGGTCAGGGGTGTCAAACTGCTGGCCCACAGGCCGGACACATCATGCAGAAGCCGCGCCCACCCCATTGCCGGCAATGGCAAAATAGTCCCAATACATTGCACGACCTCGTGACATTGCGAGTTTGACATGTCTGCTTTAGGTGATACACAATATTAAAAACACTTGAATATTTCATAGCCAAGAAACAATAGATATCCAAGAGAAGTAATGAAATGGTTAGGTGGTATAGCCATGTAATTTTTTTATTGTGTTGTATACTACTTAATGTTCGCTTGGAAGGAAAGATGGTATAAATGTTAGTCTCTACAAGGATTTTAAGACTATAATCTTTTAATAATGCGTTGAAAACAAAAATGCATGTTGATAAGTGCATTGACTTTGGGAAGAGGCAATCAGCTTTTTATCATGTGGATTTCCTGCAGATGAAAAGCTTGTGTCTTCCTTTACTTATCCAGAAGAATGACTTGTTGACAGCTGATTTTATTGATTCAAGGGAAGTTGAACTTGGCTCCATGTAAACTCTTTTAATGTCTCAAGAAAAGTTTGGCACCTGTCCATTTGATTGTCAATGTTTTATGAAAAAGTCCAAAAGGTTATACTACATCAGAGTTTATAGAACTAACATTTCCTGATAATGCTCCATTTTACATTGCATTTTGTTTCCTTTACCATTCATGCTACATCATTAACAAATAAATACCTACTTCTACAATTAACCATGTAAATCCCCATCCAGTATACAATTTAAAAGTGCAAACCTACCTCAACTTTCTAGGAATACGTCTGAGTAACCATGTACAGTATAACATTGTCTTTAATTGTAAAGTTGAGATTATAATCACAACTGCAGGGCAGAAAAAACTGTTATCTCAATCTCTTGGAGCAGCATGTTGGATGGGGAAAAATCAATCCAAAGGTCTCTGGAACCATCTTTTTTCTTATTGCCTCTCTCTTCCTGCTCACTCTCCTTCTCTCCTGCCTTCTTCCTTCTTGCCCTGGGGCCTGTCAAGGCAGAAGGAAACCTCTCGGTTATAAACATTGATTCAACCACATGTATGAGTGCTCTCAAAAATAAAATAATAGTCTCACAATATTTATTTATTTTTTATTTATTAAATTATTATACTTCCCATCTTCCCTGCAAGGTGACTCTGGGCAGATAATGGTAACTATCAATTCTCATCATGGGAATTGAAGAGTGGGACATGAATATTTATCTGCAATGTTTAAAAATATAACCCTTTACAGTGCTGCAAAGAAAAGCATGCAGGCATTAGCCTGCTGATTTCTGATAAGACCTTTGCTTCTTGACCCGTGTCTGGACAATAATCACTGACAAGCAATAGGTATTTATTTTAACATAGCTTAAATGTTTTTGTAATATGTTAATGTAAATCCTGAACATTAAACTTATTTAATACTTATGTTTAGGCTATGGCTGTTGCCCATTGTTTGCTCCATTTAATTCTTAAACACTCTGATGCCACAAAATGTCTCACTGACTATCACCCTGGTCAACCTACCCTTTCTGCTGAAGAAAATTATAAAGAGGGAAGAATAGAATAGAATAGAATAGAATAGAATAGAATAGAATAGAATAGAATAGAATAGATTTCTTTATTGGCCAAGTGTGATCAAACACACAAGGAATTTGTCTCTGGTGCATAAGCTCACAGAGTACATATAAACAGCAAGTAATAGGTCATAGGTCATAATAAAAGTTACAATCATTAATCATAAATTACAAACAACAATTGATAAATCATAAGAAAGATAGTAGGAAAGATGATAAGATGAAAAAAGATGAGAAATGGGACAGTGCTATGGGAATTAAATATTCAGCAGAGTGATAGCACGGGGGAAATGATATAATAATAATAATAATAATAATAATAATAATAATAATAATAATAATAATAATAATAATAATAATAATAATAGTAAAGTTGGAAGGGACCTTGAAGGTCATCTAGTCCAACCCCCTGCTCACGCAGGAAACCCTATACCATTTCGGACAAATGGCTGTCCAGTCTCTTCTTAAAAACTTCCAGTGTTGGAGCATTCACCGCTTCTGGAGGCAGGTTGTTCCACTGGTTAATTGTTCTCACTGTCAGGAAGTTTCTCCTTAGTTCTAGATTGCTTCTCTCCTTGATTAGTTTCCACCCGTTGCTTCTTGTCCTGCCTTCAGG